>NC_051163.1:47151136-47309096 GCF_013339745.2 Dermacentor silvarum
CGGGCCGTAACGCGCTAGCACAAACGCGTTAGAAACGCGCTAGAACACGCGGCCTTTCGTTAATGTTGGGTAGTTTATTGCCATCGTGGTGCGTGTGTCTATGTCCGCTTCGTGGCGTAGTGGCTAACGCCGCGCGCATCGGAAGCGAGGGGTCCTGGTTCGATTCCGCGCTACGGACACAACTTCGGAATTTTTTTCTCATTTTCTCAGACTGGTTACACACTACTACTACGAGGACGACGACGGGGACGAACGGGTGCCGCTATAAGGAGCTTCGCCCCTAATATTAATTGGTTTGTCTTGCCTATACAAATCGATGAAGTTCTGGTGACGAACACGCGCATACCTCACCCCAACAAATACTTAAAGGCACACTCAAGGCAAACATTAGGTCGACGTGAACTGTTAAAATACCATTCCAGTAGCCTCGTAGCACTTGTTTCGTACCAAGAAAATATTTAGTTCACGAGAAAATTGCGCCTGTAGGGTCCACATACCCTTGGGGCAATTAAAATCGTCCTACTGCGCGCGGGGAGTGGTGATGTTGCGTACGCCGTCATCGCCCTTTAGTGCTGTGGGTGATTACAGGGGCGCCCGTCAGATGGCGCTGCGGTTTACGGTGCACGGCGCACAACGGAGAAGAGCCATGGAGAAACCGAGCCAATACAGACCGATGGATTCGCCGCTGCAGCTGGTCTTGCTCAAGTTGCGCAACCATTCGGGAATCCCACGAACGTGACCTGGACGTGAACGTGAGTTTCGCGAGCCAGCCAAACAAGGGCAGCACTACGCGTTACCGAAACCAGAGCACTGCACGGGCACGGGCTTACCCGAAAGCCCGGCCCGGCCCGTGGGCCGGGCCAGGTAGCACGGTTTTTTCACCGGCTCGGGCCGGGCTCGGGCACGGCGTGTGCTTTTTGACTCGGGCCCAGGCCGGGATCGGTTTTTCTGACGCGGGCCCGGGCCGGGCTCGGGCTTTCTGGTGGTGTGCATGTAATGTGCAGCGAGTTATTCTCGGGTGTCTCAACTCTGAAAAACATTATTTTTCGGTCTCGGGCCGGGTTCGGGCCGGTTCGAGTCGGGCTCGGGCCGGGCTCGGGCCGGGCTCGGGCCTAAGGTAAAGGGGTGGCGGGCCGGGCCGGGCGGGTAACGTAGATTATTTCCGAGCCCGGGTCTCACCATAAAAGCCCGGGCCGCCCAACGTAAAAAACGGGCCTGGGCCGGGCTGAAAAAATCGGCCCGGGCAGTGCTCTTACCGAAACTACTGAAACGCGAAAGTGCGGGCGGTGCAGAGCGCAGAAAACCAAACCTTTCGAGTGCCCGCGGCGTCGTTCTCAATGGGAACGTCAATTAGTTCTTTGTTCTGAAAATAAAATAGAACTGAACAAGTTGTATTTTCTTTTGTCTTATCATCATCGTCATCATCATCAGCCTATATTTCTGTCCACCACAGGACGAAGGGCTCTCTCCGCGATCTCCAATTAGCCCTGTATTGTGCTAGCTGATTCCAACTTGCGCTTGCATGTCTTGCATCATATAACTCAATACAATGATATTTTCATTACGAGTACTTGAGTACTATTTAGAGAATTATAATCAGGAGTGCCTTCGTTATCGGGCTAGTTAGTGCTTAAATGTCCCGAGGGAGTTTCTAGTCCTGTCCTGCATTTGCCTCAATTTCTCCAATACTGAATCTCTGTGCGCGATAATACTTACGCCTTAGACGTTCTAGAGCACTAAGCTGTCACTTTAGCTTGACTCCATGTTTGTCTTTAGTGTCCATTTAAGAAGATCTGAAAGCAGTTCAGCGTGCTGCGAAAGTAAACGTGCTACAGCTGCAAGTTTCGACTCAGCGGCAGAAAACTATGTTGGCGCTGAGTTGCGGGAGAGGCGGACGCCAGTTCAACTCTAGTCTAAATTTCAGGCAACAGTGCTTAGATTGCAAAACGCTGCAACAAAGTTAATCCCACTTATTTTGTGTTACCTTTTAAAGCGAAGCCTTCTTACGTACGTTCGTACGTAAGGTTTTTCGTACGTAGTTGGCTTCAAACGCCAAAGGCGTTTAACAATTAAGGATGGTGGCGCCATCATGGAATGCTGCAGCGATGGAGTAGTTTACAAGCGCAAGTAAGTAACAAGGAGAACTCTGCAGCTAGTGCCTAAAGGAGCATCAGGCGGTGCAGGATGGATTTGCCCAAACTTCATCCTTACGGCTTCAAACGTCTTCGCGACTGTGCGAACTATTCAGTTTCGGGAAAGTGCTGAGTTAAAAATTATTAAGTAAATATCGATATTGTCCGATGGCAGGATTTGAACACAAGACCACTAGCACAGAAGCCCGATATTAAAACGATCACGCCACGGACACATGCATCCACTAACGGCCTAGAACGCCCTTAAGTTTCTCGCGGGCAAGCCAGCGCGCTGAGACGCTTGGCTCGTTTTCGATTTGGCCAACTCGACAGGCTGAACCGTTCCAATCAGTATCAATTGTGCGTGTTCGGAAAGTCTGCATTTAAAAAAAAGGTGTAGATTGCTTCAAAATTTGCCACAATGAAGGCAGATAAAGCGTAATAAACAAAGCCATAAGAACGTCTGAATCCACAAGCAGGAAGATAAGACAAATTGATGTACTAGCCATCGTTGCCATGGTGACTGAACGACGGCAGCGTCAAAGTTGCCTGTAGTAGTTCTTGCAGGAAACCCTATTGCACCACCGCTACAAGCGGCGGAACGAGTACAAACCCCCCAGGCGCGTGTGGCTAACGGCAACTGCAGCCAATAAACTCCACCCTACGCACACAGTATCTGCACGCCCCCCCTCCCCCCCTCGCCTTAGCAGCTGCGCTTAAGAGAGGATCGCTTCGGTTCTTTTCCATTTCCACGTCACATCAGTGCGGTGCTCAATTGAAGAACATGCTCAATGCCGCTATGCTTGCAAAACAGAAGTGCAAGCAGGCCGAAGCGGAACATCGTCGGTAAGCCGCCAAGACAGCCGAAGCTTGAGCCGCTCGCTTAGAGCAGGTTAGGTTAGCCGCCCGTGAACGATGTTCTGTAAAAACGAAGCAACGCAGGGAGGCCATTTTGGAGCGGAGGCGAACAGCCGCTACTCAACGGCGGGTAACGCCAAAGGTGGCTTTATCAGTTGCTCGCCCGTATACGCCGCCACTAATGCTGACTTCGAGAAGCATTTCTTCAAGGACCCCTTTGACAGCTCTTTAGAGTCTGCGACCACTTTTGGTTGGCCTCCGACATACAACGCTTCTAAGAGAGGTTCGTGTCCCTTCTACAACCACTTTTCCAAGCCGACAATGGCTTTGAGGCGTGTGCGAGTTTCCGAACGAGCTTGAACAATGGACAAACTGCCTTGCCTCTCTCTCTCATTAGAATGGCTTCACATATACCAGGAGTAGTCGATCAGTTTCTGGAACAGTCAGATCTCTCCGAAGAAGCAGAGAACGCCAAAAAAACCGACACGCTCCCACTAGTCGAAGATCGGATTCAAGCCCATTGTGATTCTCACTATAAATCAAGAACCTGTAGTCTGAGACGAGCCTAAATATATCTGAATGTACCCGGGTGAGAATAAGACATCCCTAAGCATACTATTTGACGAGCACGTCGAGGCGTTGTCATTTCATGAAATTTACTTGGGGCGTCCGAGGTGCATGAGCCGGAAGGGCGTCCCACTGTTTTTGACCACGCCACCAGCGAGATTCAACTCACCGAATGACGCCCTCGTATGTGGTTCCATCGCATGTGCTGCACCTGGCAGTGAAGTACCTAATGTTTAAGATCTCCACAGGACTTGCGGTTACCGTTAGAAAAACTGAATATGTTGCTGAGGCTACCCAGAAACTCTCGGACATGTATTTGATAACCATCTTGTACATAAGTCACTGCAAGTAAAATCTTTTCTTCGTATACCATGCTGCTCTTTAAAAAATCACCGACCATTACGAGACTCTTTAATGCGAAATTTGAGCGCTGCTCCATACGTGTTTGCATTTCGCGATATATTGAGGCATTGTACCGATCATAGTACTGTTTTTTTTTCCTATGTACAGAAGACCTACATTTTCATATCTCACTGTGGGAATAACTGTGATGCATCCTGAGCAATTATATAAATATCCCAGCTATGGTGTCGGTTTATAATTTCTGTGTATGCACATAATGAACACGATCGGGTGTTGTTTTACATTTGTATTATGATTCACTATGCCCATTATTCGGTGACCCCACCAACAAAGTAAGATAGGACGGCTAGGGAGCACCAACGTAATAATTTTATCAAAGTGGTGCCACAGCACAATCGACCTTTCTACATTCTTTGTCATCAGATAACGCAAGGGGCACCGAACGGGTCCGTCAATTTTTACAGCAAATAATAAACGTCTTCACAGCAGTGATAACACCATATATAGTTAGGAACGTCGTAAGCAGGAAGGTCGTCGGCGGGTCGTAAGCTGGCTAACATGAACTGATTGCGCAGTTCAGCGTCTGAACACAGTGAGGAGAATAAAGCGTTTAGTGCATCATCTAACTAAACGTAAGACCTCCAATATTTCCGGCGGTCATAAGTACGACAACACGAGACAATGACCCGAGAACCAAGTTGAGGTGGCCAAGCGAGTGCCACCTCTCATTATCCCTCATCTTTTTATGCGGCTTCGTAAAGTGTTTAACGTCTTCGTCACCATTACAACAGACCTCGTAAAAGAAAGCAGGACGATGTGATGATCGAAGTTTGGCTCAGTTGGCTTGAAGTTATCACCGACCGTTCTCCTAATGAGAGCCGAAAACCGCTCCCAGTTAACAGCAGCACTCTCTTTCTCTCTCACACACACACACATACACACACCTTTTTTAAGCTATTCACTACTGTTTTTTCATTATTAAAAAGAAAAAGTCTTCGTAGACTTTGTTTGCACTTTTGTGTTTTTCTCTTACACTGCCTACAGTCCTCGGTTTTGGCCACAGGGTTGTTGGCAGCGTTAATTTTTTTTATGCGCTGTGCCTATTATCTTCTTAATGCTTTTGAGTCTGAAACGTCGAATAAACATTATCTCACTGTCTCGGTTGAATAAAAGTGGCTGTTCACCTTGTCTGACAATCATGCGCGCTGTGTAGCGTCGATACGTGCAAACTTTGCATTGCAGTTGCGTTGTATAACACCAGATGTCACGACATGTAGCAGTTGCATCTTACCGTGCCACGTGCTAAGGCTTGTCACATGCGCGTCGTGTAGTCTCGATAGCGATGCTTGCTCATCGATACACGTTATGGTGCCTTCGAGATGAAGAAGCGAATCGTAGAGCTACGCGCGCAGCTGCAACCAGATAACGTCGGGCTCACGAGACCGCTGTGCAGAGAGCAGCACAAGCCTCAGGTCGCCGTCGACGCCCGGCGCACAGTTTAGTTCGTTGTCTTAACACGACGCAAGCAAGCTTCGCCGCGAAAACCCTCTACTACGTGCTACCGAAAATGGAGCTCCTATGGAACCGCTTCTCCAGCTCACGCTGTGGCTCTGCTGGGTGTGCTGCGCAGGCCGGTGACATTTTTCTCTTTGTCATGCATACCCTTTTTCTTAACGGCACTTCTATAGCATGCCACGTTGAGGTCACTTTTATTACGACCAATATATAAACCATGCGGGTGCTTCGACGTGTGCTTTGAAGCCAGGAACGGTCGTTCCGACTTTTATGACGTCGTCCAAGAGGAACGGGGCAAATGAGGTCTTCCAGAGCAGTGAACATTTTTCTTCTTGGTCATCTATGTGATATATTTTTATGAAGTCGCTCTTTCAGTCCTCTACGTGTGCTAACGGAAACGCTGTGGCTCCAAGAATGGAGCTATCCTATAAAGTCCTATAAATCCTATAAAACATACAAAGTTCTGCGGTATTTTGACTTACAACCTGAGGTCGATATGCCATAGCCCTTCATAAGCTGTATATTAGGTGGGATCATCAATAAAGAGAGAGAGAGAGAGCGAAGAAGGAAAAATAGGGAGCATTCAATTTATTTTTCCCGCCAACCGGACGAAGAGAGAGTTTTGAAATAATGACGTGTTTCCGGATCCCACAAACGTTACCCTCGCATAAAACTATAGCAAAAACACCGTTTTTTCGATATGCATCTATTATTGTGAGGGCGCCACCACTGGAACTTTGATTTGGACAGCATGTATTGGCATTGTCTGCCATTTGAATTAGGAGGGAATAGGCTTTCCTCAAAGATATCCTTTCGCAGGAGATCCATTAAGGTTTCCTCCCATTGAGAAAGTTGTGATTACATACATGCGCAATTAAGCCCATTGAAACTGTAGATACCATAAAATGTATAGGTGTGCTTTCCTCGCGTGCGTTTTACATGGGGTGTTTCTATGTATGCCTAACAGAATGACTCGCAGTTAGAGAACTAGTAGTTAGAGAAATCGGGACCTTGCTTGCACCAGGACCTTTACACTTTGACACGTGGCGACTGAAGCAGGCCCATCATTGCACTCAAAACATGCTGAAAAGTCCGGCCAACAAGTTTTCCCCGTATGTCGCTTGGATATAAGAACGCTATATTGTGGTCACTGACCGATTCATAGGTTGAATGGCGATTCGGAGCCCATACGCGTTCTTGCTCCACAATGAATCGAATCGTCAATTCTCACCATCTATGAATTGAATCGCGATTCTAGAGTTATTGCTGACACTGGTGATAGCTAAAGCTATAAACCGGGCAAATGGCACCAGGCCCTAATTATTAATAGGTACCTGCCGTGGGAAAGCTTAAAACAACCTGATTTCTTTTGAATAAAGGTAGAATACAATGATATGAATAGAAACGAGGTTACATGCTATGAAGGTAGGACCAGATACATAAAACAATGGGCCGTGGTACGCCTTATCTGCAACCCAAACCAGCCAAAGCAGTCCAGTCCAGCCAAGCCAAACCAAAAAAGAAAGGATTATAAATTTTGCCCACTAGACTCGAACAAAAGCCTCTTCAAACTGGTTGTGCATTCGCAAATCTAATCTTTGCAATCCCGATTGTGGGATCGCCACCTGCTAAGTATATTGATGCCCAAACGCATGCAAAATATCATCGCGAGCTTCCATATTGCAGACGCGTTTGCTGCCCCGTCAGCGCAAGTAGAACCAAGAACTAGTTAAAATCAAGTAGCGGGTGTAGTTTTCTTTATATATCGCCAGTGTTCATGACGTTGGCTTTGTACGGGCTCCTGCAAAAATGCGCAAATTTAGCGCATTTACAACATGACCGTACTAGTAACTGCAAACCTCTGTCCGAAGAAACACCTCGTGATGGGTATTCCGTATTTTCTTTAAGATTTTTTTATGTTTGCGTTCTAAATTGAGTTGGCGGTACCCGCCGTTACCGTTTCCAATTCGCCCAACATCATTCCCGGAAACGCATCTGCGTCCTCTCATCAGATGAATTGGAAGGAAAGGAATGCCATTTGTTCGAGGCGAAAACGTTGTCAGCTGTACTGCATACGATTGACCAGGACAAGACCAGGTGCAGCAGCATTTCCACTGAATACTACTGCCATTTTTAGGAAGTCACAGCGAGCAATCTGTACAGTGGGACCAAACCGTATACATATGCCCTGTCTCCTTTTGTCATAGTGCGCTCAAAATTGGCACCGCGTGAAAGACTTTGACCATTGTCAGGTGTGTCCATCGTGTTTGTGCTGATAGATCCTGTTGATATTCTTTTATTTTTGTTGATATATTTAACTCTTTCCCCTTCGCCCATGGCTGCGCAGAACTTAGAAGGTACAGGGTATGAAAAAAAAGACTGCCGCGGTGGTAACACCTCGCGGAAATCTGTCTGGTCTGGTCGAAACAGTAGGAGTTAGTAAAAGACAATCCGGATCTAGCAGATAAGTCAATCGAATTACATTATGATGATGATAAAAATGTATTAATTGTAGGATGGCTCGAAGGCCTATTATGTGGAATAGGAAGGGGAGAGGGAAGGAGAAATTAGAGCCGTCCTAGAAGCTGCGTGTCCTTGGCGAAACCCAAGAGCGAGTCTAGAATGGCCCTGTCGGAATCCGTCAATCCAGTTGCCGGCCTAATCCACTCCTCGTAGGACGACACTTGCACCGCCCTCAGGTGGTGGTCCCGCTGCATAGCGTAGCGCTGGCACTCCCAAAACAAATGGGCTGCGGATGGTCGCGTGGCCACGCCACAGTCAGGACACCTGTGCGGCTCCTGGGGTGCTTCTTCGTCCTCAGGGGCTGTCGAGAGGCCAGGTTCCTGCGACGGAAGGGAGTCAGGAGAAGAGAAAGGAGGACGTCTCTCCCTGCGTGGCCGGTACTGCCGCCACCACTCCAGCACGTCCGGTGTGAGGACGAAGGGGGAACGGAGCCTATGCAGCAGCACCTGCCCCGACCTGGAAAGACCCACGGGAAGTTGGTTTGGGTCTGGCGGGACACTCGCACGGAGTTCCTTCTTGCGTCGGTTGGCTGCTACTCTCAGAGCTCTGTCTGGGTCATACGGTGGTCATTTGTCGTGCTAGTTGTGCTGGTGCTGAGGGTCTCTGAAGATCCCGTGAGATGACGCGGTTGGAAAGAAGGGCGCGCGCCACCTTATGGGCTCTCTCATTTCCCTCGATGCCCTGGTGACGAGGGATCCAATGAAGTGTTGCAGTGACCCCGTGGACCTCTGCACGCCTGAAGGCCTGCTTGATCCGAAGAACTTCTGATGAGGTTGTGTGGTGAGACTTGCCAGCATGCAGCGCATATTCTGTGTGCATATTGATGTGTTTTGCATGCATAATTACATAATGAAGCCGTCAATATTGATTGAATTTCGTTCATTCCTTCGGGGAAAAAAGGGAAATAAAATGGTGAAATGCGGTTTCGTGCGACTGAAGGGCGGCAACAATTCGCAGGGCAAACCACTACTTGATGAAAATAATGCATCCATGTAAACATGATGTGTTAATGTTTGCTTGTGCGGGATGACACCATACTTGTTAAATCAGTTAGTAAGATAATGTTTCCATGTTTACACGACCGATAAAACTACTGTCCTTACGAATAATTTGGTATCGCAATGAATGCTTCGCCTTTCGGGCGAAACTACAATTTTTGTTGTTCTTTTTTTTTTGCTACACGAGCAGCGTAACTGTGACGCTTGTTATAATTAATAACACCTCGCACCTCCCGACGAAGAAATACATTTGCCTGGTTTAAAGCTCCCACTCATGCAGTTTGTCGGTGGTTACAACGTGACCAGTGCGGTCGAGTACGCTCATGTCGGTACAGTGCCCGTTGCAGCTCAATAATGCAGCCGCCAAAAAAGACGCGCCAGGGCGAAACGCCTGTTCTGTTTCTTCGTTTATGTTCGTCTTTCTGCAGGAGTCTGCGTTTTCCGGTCCGCTGGACCGAGACCTTTTGGGCGACGAGGAAGAAGGCATGGCCGTTAACGGAAACTAGTGAAAGGACACATCAAACACCATTTCTCCGCCGGCGAGTTTCTCCCCGTTCGAGTGCTCTTAATTAATTCACAAATGAAGGAAATCGCCACGACGACGAGGGTGCGAAGCTCTTCGGGGTAATTAGCAATCTATATTCAGTGCCAGACGGTGACCGCAGATGATCAGTCCAGCACGGGGAACAAAAGCAGAAGCTGTGGCTACCCGACGGCGAACAAGATAACATCTGAAAAGATGACAACGGATATATATATGTATATATATTACATAGATACATAAAATAAGGCTAGGAAAAGCAATTAGTATGCCGAGAGGTGCCTGAGTGTCAGATATGTTGCGCCACGCGGCCATGGGTGCTTATATGTGGCTTAGTTAGTGCAGCCTGGGTCATACTTTCACCGGCTGGCGTCAGTGTTGCGACATCCCTGAGGAGACGTGTGTTTGCAGAAGAGTAGAGAACAGGTCTAGTTGGCTGGAGTTCGTTGGAGTTTGTGCGATCTGAAAGGACTGCTTAAGAAGGCCCAAGTTTTCATGACACCCTAAGGGACTGCATCGCAACAAATTATTAACAACGTCCCTCCTAAGCCGCGGATTATGTCAGGTCTCGGATGGGGCCCTTCAAGATTTCTACAATCTTGAAGGTCTTTTTTTTAATTAAGAATCCGTGGTACTGGACAGATTAGAGCCAGGAAGCATCTATTTTACTTGTTAAGAAAAATAACCTAAAATAAATAATGGGGTCTTACGTACGTGCCAAAAAACTATTTGATTATGAGGCACATCGTAATGGGTGACTCCGGATTAATTTGACCACCTGGGGTTCTTTACCGTGTGCCTAAATTTAAGTACACGGGCAAAAACGCAAGCTCGTGCTTAGCAGCGCTCTTGTTTAGAAAAACGCTTCTTATAATGGCAAATAATAGTTTTCGCACTGAGTGTACAAATTGAAAAAGTTGCTCATACTTTGCAACACCGAAGCTCTGAAGTGTCGTGAATGAACGGATGTGTTGAAAACAACATGATAAAATAAACAAGTTGCGGTCACGAAATACGAAAGAAATGTAGGTCACTGCTCTAGATAAGAGTCATTAATAGGCTTGCGCGAAATGCATTTTAGGTGCAACTTATAACAAAAACCAGCCGCAGTGTGTTCTCTGGCAAGTCAGTTCTACGGAATCCCGCAAGGTGGAGTAAGGTTGTTGAACAGAAAACGTCGCCATCCGTCAGAATATAGCACGAAGCATCAAAGGAAGATGTGTTATTTCAATGAAGCCGGACCCTATCATTGGGAAAATCATGTACCCCCATGATTCCCGTGACGATAAAAAGTACCAAATGACTTTTTTTTTCGCAAGCAAACTGCATTTAAAACTGACGAAATGAAATGAAGAAAGTGGGAGTGAATGTTTACGGAGCACATTACGTCAAGCTCGAAAATATTTCATAGACTTTCATCCGGCACCAAGTAGTCTCTCTCGCAGTTCTTTTTTCCAGCACCGTAATATCGGGCACTTTTTTTACCTCCATTTTTTTTCTTTCAATTTCTTTTCACGTGTCCACTGATAACAGAGTTCGGAGGTTGTGCAAACAATGCCTTGGAGTTCTTTTCCGAACATTTCCTTTATTGCAAGCTTTTCTCTCATTCACGCCAAGTGCTCGCATACGCTCATTTGCAGAGACCGCAAATTGCAGCACACGTGATGTTTACTTCGCTGTCAGCCATAAACTTCCCTCACCGCCCCGAGCAACTTCCAGGCGTGCCTTCATTTAAGCGTGTGGCTGCCCATAAATGACACGGCTGAGTCCGACCTTTCCATCGAAGGCCGTTCGTGAACGCTGCATGCAGTCTTTGTTACGGGATATTTCTTTCATTTTTAGCACAGATTACTGTCTTTTGCTCTGGCACTCAGCGGAAGTTCTTGAAGTGAGGTTTTCGAGATAGGTCGTGACACGACAAAGAGGAGCAATTAATTTCGCTGTGTCCACCGGGCTTTCGAGTGTTCTTTGTCCTGTGGAGGATGTAGAACGTATTAAAAAGAGTGGCAGAAATGATTGAGAAATGATAATTTCATAGACGTACACTTTATGTGCAGAATAAAGCTAGATAAATGCATCATTGTAAAATCATCAGCGCACTTTTGCTAGGGCTGCCACATGCCGACACATGCTCTAATCAATGAATGGACAGGCTTGCACGCAAGCACCTGTCTCTTTAGAGATGCGCGGCAACGTTAAAAATGAACTTCTTATAATTTGCGTGTGAAAACCACGATCTGATTAGGAGGCATATCGTAGTGAAGTTATCTTTTATTGGACGTAGAGGCAAAAGTATGTCACTGAAATTTGCCCCGGCCACAAATTTTCGCCCGGCATTGTAGGACACAATGGCGCTAGTCAAGAAAGAGTATGACCACAAAATGTAGTAACTTAAACCCAGAAACGCATAGAAGAAAGTGACCTTTTTTCTTCATTACGCGCTAACACTGTTGGTTGAGAATCACATCACGTTAGCGGCGCTGCCAACAAACGGGGAGACGTTTCCCGAAAGAGTTTGCGTATAAAGCCATGCCACGTACAGAAGTGCCTTAAACAGATCAATTGCGCAGTAGCGAGTTCGGTGCGTACACATTTATGTTTGTTGACACTGGTCGCTGCCGCATGCCATAGGGTATGGTGCTACTACGTCACATAGTCACTACGTTCAGCGCTGCAGATGAGTGGAAAGGATAAATTTACAGAGAGTGAAAAAGGAAGCTTCACATCGTGCAAGTGTATAAGGGTAACTTCTCAGTACGGCATCAATGCTCCGATCAAGGGGAGAGTGCAAGGACGGATGGTTTCCAAGGTCGATCCAAATAGGTCGCGAAGCTTCGGGTGAAAAGCGGTTCAGAACAAACTGTCACTGACATCAGCAAGGGTGGTTATGGGAGCAGCAATTGAATCGCAACTATGTGAGGATGCACAAACACTGGGAGAGAAAAAAAAACGTTTCATAATGAAACGAAGCATGGACTGATTCATTCTAAGAAAATAAAATACCTAATCAATTTTATATACACGTGGCGAGAAAAGCAAAAAGACAACGCCATTTTACTTTATCATGATTAATAAATACATTTTTTTCAGCGCCCTTCGAAGATGGGGCGATGACGCCGCTATCACTTACAATGCAATACAGCTCTTGAAGTGTGCAGATAGACGCGCTCGTGAAGTTGACATTTTTCAATATGCCCCCCTCGCACGTAGTGTTGTGTTGCTGGTCGACGTTTGTCTGAGTTTGATGGCACGGGTTTTGTCATTGTTTCCTAACCTGTTCAGTGAAAAGTAGTGAGTTATGACCGCCAGATAGTTGTTAAGCTGTTTTCATGCGGCTGCGCTGGCTGACAGGCTTGACGTTTGATGATGGTACCAGCAGTCTTCAACCAAAGCTTTCGTCGGCCTCCAAATAAAGTATGTTCTGTGCAGGGTTGCGATTTCGACACTCGTACGGCTGACCTTCTGCTGCATCGCTTTCCGCGCGGAAATCTCAAAACGCCCATCAATTCGAACATCTGAGCATTTTAATATACAGTTCTAATGGCAGGCCGCCAAAACAAGTTTTCCGCATTTGAGAACAAAATGACGTCACTTGCGTTCTTAACGCACATGGCGTCACATTATTTTTTCTTCCGCCGGAAGTGTTCCCTCGTCATACAGATGGCGCTAACCCCCATTTCGCCGCCATTTCGCCGCCATGATTTGAACGTATGGACTTCTATGAAAACTTTGCTACCAAATACATTCACCTTGTGGCTTCTTTGAAAATCTCACACGGGAGGCGTGCTGGATTGACGAGAGGAGCTTTGGTGAGGAGTTAGTGCATTTGGCATTGGTCGCGTGCTTTATGCTTATGGGTTGTTGCAAGGGTAATGTTTTCTTGCTTAAGACACCAAAAGCTGTATGTAAGATGAAGGCAAGTTATGTGCGGCCGAATTCGCAAAATTTATGTTCATAAGAATTATATGTCTTGTGGCAAGATTGGTTACCACCTGCTCTGAAGGAGATTCTGGCGTAAGAACCTTTACGTGAATTCGAGCCCTTATCGCTTCAACCTCCACGTTAATCTTAAGGACTTCAGAAAGTCCTTACCGATAGCGGAAAGAAGGCGTTCGAAAAAATGGCTATGAAAGAGATTACGTATCGACCGTGAAGGACGGAGAAAAATCGTCCTTGTGCAAGATATATCCGGCTACAAAAGGCTGCATAGATTGCGTAACAGCAAATTGCGGTAGAAAAAAAAAGAAGAATCGTTTAGACTAGCAAATGGCCCGGGAGGTACGTTCTGCCATGTTGCGGAACCTTTGACCCGCCGTCGGAGCTTCAGTGTGGTACTGTCGTAAAGCGCGGAGTACAAAAGGCCGTAAGTGCTCGATTAAGGAAAACGACCGTCGAAGTTTGATGAAACCATAAGGTTCCATTCTTTTTTTGGCTATGCTCGAAGCACAAAAATAGCCATCATTTTCCAGTTTCATTTGAAGCTTCTGTCTGGCACTTTTACCAAGGAAAACTTGGGACCGTGGGAAATAAAATAACGATATCCGCTGATGTTCCTGTTCCGCGTATGCATTAGCAAAAAAAAAAAATCAAATAGCGGGCAAGTTTGTACGCGGTCGTGCAAAAGTGCCAAAAGTGCCAAAGCGAAAGTGTCAATCGTTAAGTCTTGCTGGCTGCTACCGCTATTTATTAACTTGGTTGCTACTAGGTCTTAACTTGGTTTAACTTAACTACGCATGTAGGGAAGGTATTTTCGAGGTACCTTCCTCGAGATACCTTCGGAGGTACCTTACCTTTCGCGACATTTCATGTGAATAGCGCTGGACGCGCCGGCGCCTACAAACGACAGCGTCCCTGGCATGCCACAAATGCAGGCAAGCAGGCAGGAGCCGTGTCTGTGTCGGGCCACGGCCGGGCTCGACTGGCGCGCGCGCTCGCTTCTTACGGCCTTCTCACTCGTCGGGGAAACAATGGGAGAGTTTCTCAGCACTGTTTCGCCACCCGTCGGCGGTAGGGGCGCTGCGACCCTTACCCTTCCTCCCCTGCTTCGCGTACATGCGCTTGCCTTCGCGCTCGCAAGATCGTTTTCCCGCGCATTTTATTCGGTGCTCTGTCAGTGTTGTTCAGTATGAAGTAATTTGTGAGCTCCTGAAGACGGTCGTACAGCCTTTAGTACGCGCGGCCACAGCCAAGACTTGGCGCCATTCATTGCACATCGGTATATAACTGCTGTGTGATGGTGTATTGCTGTCTTCCGTATTGCAAGTCCCGTTCCGGGAAAACACCCGGTGTTTCTTTTCACCAGTTCCCAAGCCTTGAGTTTCTAGCCCGAGTTTCTAGCGCTTTTGGGCAAGATATTTGGACAAGATAGCACCAACTATTAAAGGGGAATTATAAGATGGACATAACAAAGATTGTAGCCTTCTCGTCCGGATACGCTACTCGGCTAATACATAATTTCACTATAACTCCTTTTTCCTCACGAAGCAACTCTTTTAAGTATTCTTTTTTCCCGCACACAATGGTGGACTGGAACCAGCTAAAAAATGACGTCGTCTCTGCGCCAACATTAACTTCTTTTTTATCATGTTTACAGTGACATTATTTTGTTTGTGCCATGTTTGCAGTGACAGTGTTTCATACCCCTGTCACACGGGCACTCGAAAGTCTTTTGAGCAAAAGGACTTCTCCCGAAAAAGAGTTTTGCCCGCAGACACACGACAGGGAGCGATCTCTTTTTCAGAAGCGGTCTTTTCTGGAAGAGGAGTTCGCCGATCTCTTTTACGGCCGAAAAGGAGTAGCCTCGAAACCAGTGGGCCCCAGCAATTATCATATAATAAAGAAAATAATCGAACGCGTAATTTTCTGTCGCCTAGACTCATCATAAAAAATAATTTTATGTCTCGCAGAAGGTGTAGTAAACCCAGTAATGCTCATTTTCTTCTGTACTCTCGTAAGCAGGTCAAACGGGCTGGGGATGTCAGGTGATGACGCTCTTTAAACTACTAAAATAAATCTTTATATTACCGTTTCTTATGTTAAATTTATTTGAAAAACATGTAAACGATAAGTTTTCACTTTATATTTCGAGATACATACTTTTTTTGGCCGATATTGTTTCGAATGCTAGCGCCACGCTTTCGGTACCGTGTCCAGAAGGAAACACTAAAAGGAGATCGTCGGCGCCGTGTGTCTGCCGCGCAACACCTCTTCATTCAAAAGTCTTTCAACTTGGTAAAAGACCGCTTGCGTAAAAGAGTTTTTGCGTGTTCGTGTGACAGAGGTATCACTTCTTTAGTGTAACGTTGCGTGTGCCCAACCTGTACGCTTTGTATTTATTTAAATAACAGTTTTCTTTATTAACCTGTGCATTTTCTGTACATACCAATGTATTCGTTATGCTTGTACCACCCTGCTAAAATCACCGCATGGTGATTGCAGTATTTATAAAATAAAAATAAATAAATAATAGCGTTTTCTTTTTCGATAATGCCTCCGAACACCTGCCACGAAGGAATGTACTAGAAGTACTCGAAAGAGCAGTCCAGCCCTATTTACAACGCGCTCCGATCTTGAGCTGCCCCGAAGGTGTCGACGACAGTCATGCGATACGATCCGCAAATCTAATTGCCGAGAATTTTCTGAGAATACTCCTTGTAAATCAGTCAAACCAACTGACTGACGAAAACGACAAGCCTTTGGCCTATGTACACAAGCCGCCAAGGAAACACTTTAGATTGTAATTGTGAATAAGACGCATTTGTGAGCTACTGTGTCCGCAAGAGTTTTCGCCTGAAAGTATGGCAACCATTGTCATTGCATACGAGCAATAAATATTTATTTTCATTCCTCAAAATGCATTCGATGGCGGAGAGCTGTTCTCCCGGCGCATGCATCCCCAGTGAATTTAATGAAGCTCGATGTATTAATACAGTTACACTGCATCTATTTATAAGAAGCCTAGATGAACCATTTACGCGTCTTCTACAATTAGGCGACTTGTTCTTGAATGCACGGTGAGGTAAGAAGCGCGCCCGACCCAATCTTCCAGCGTTGCGCGCGCTGCACAGATCGCCTGGGAGAAGCTGAGCAAGAGGGTGGGGTCGCAGCGCCCCCCTCGAAGCAGCGCGATAGGCATGAACTAGCCCCGATGCGAAGGCCGTAAGAAGCGAGCCCGGCCGTGGTCGGGCGAAGCGAGCGCGCACCTGCGCCGGCGGTTACTAGGCAACGCGAGATGACGTCATCGGTGCTGCTACAATTTCTTTCTCTCACTACCTCGCTCTCATTTTCTCTTTCCCTCTCCTAACAATGCGCGCGCACTGCGCATGCTCTCCTTCCCTCTCCTTAACGTCCCATGTCAAGGCAACATGTGCACGGCACGGAGATGAGGCGAGGCACACGCCGCTCCGCCAGGTGGTTGGTAGGCAACGCAGTGACGGCATGCGTGGCGAGGTTTTCCGACAGCAGGCGCCACTTTTTACGGTTAGCTAGAGCAGCTTCGCTGTTGAAAAAGTCACAGGCCTGCGTGGCACACGCAGCACAGTCGCTGCGTAAGCTGGTGGAGCGGCTCAAGAGTAGCTCCAATTTCGGCACCACGCACTACAGTGTCTTCGCGGCAAAGTCTCTTTACCTCGTTTTGACGAGAACGATCTGCACTGTCCGCCCTGCCTCGACGGCGAGCTGCGGCTTGCAATGCTCTCTGCACAGCAGTCTGCTGAGTCCGATGATGCTTGGTTGTAGCCGTGCACGTAGCTCTACGATTCGCTTCTGCCTGCAGACTGTTCTTGCCTGCGGACTGTTCTGCCTGCGGACTGTTCTTTGATCAAATAAATTCTCCTTTTTATAATAACGTACTGCTGAAAATAGCACGAAACGTATATGGTTTTCTAATAGCAATCAAACTTGTGCCTTGTTCTGCGGAAGAAATTAGCCTTGTTCTCATCTCCTATTACTGTCCCTTAAAGAGCCCTTGCAGGGTAATACATAATGGAAGAGCATGTACATATGTATCCACCGTAGTAAAAAAAAGAAACAAACACTAAACATATCAGGTGCGGCATAAGCATACTGTAAGGAAAGTGAAGTCATTGCGAACTGAAAACAAGCTGCCAGTAAGAGCTTGCGTTTTTATGGATCACACTCTATTTATTCTGGCAGCTCGTTCCACTGCTCTCGGCGCAGTTGGTGAGAGGCGCGTTGAGGAATATGAAAAAAAAGTATTAAGCAAATGTGGGGAATGTAGGTTTTAGTATAGAAAGTATAGTATATTATGGAGTATAATATAGTATAGAGCATAGCATGGTGTAGTATAGTGGGTGCTATTTTTAGTTGCAACAATTTTTGTCTGTGGCACTTGGGCAATACTACCCCTCGGTCTAAATTAAATTACTCGATAAGGTGGCCATTACTTCTGTCATAAATCAAAATGCGTAACTGAATGATTAACATATTTACACTAATTGACTTTTAAATAATTACTTTGTGTCACATATTTCAGTCTACAAATTGTAGCGGCGGGTTCCCAAGGCATATCAATTCGCAAAGAATTCTCAGGAGTCCAGCAGTTTCGAGATATTAATTTTCAATGCGTGCTACAAAATGCACTGGCATTCCAGTTGCTTTTGTACTTCAATGTATAAAACAGCGCTTCCTTGAAAAAGTAAGTAGAACAACAGTGCTTATTTGCCGCAACTTTGACGGCACATATCTCGAAACCAGTGTCATCCTACCAAGTGGTTCAAAGTCGATATGCCATGCTACAATGCGTAGATTGATATCTGTACTGTAAAGTGATTATTTCTGTCTGTCTGTCTTTCTTTCTTTCTTTATTTCCTTAAAGACCCCACACGGGGGTATTTAGTTAGTGAGCGTATTTATGCTAAATATTCAATGAAGGATTTTGATTTCTAGCAGGAGTATCGGTCGCCTCATCTAGTATTTGAGATCAAGGCTTAGAATTCTGATGTTTGCCACAGGCAATTTTTTAAAATTTGGTGCAGCTGAAAAATAACACCTTGTAGTATAGATATAGTAGTAGAGTTTTCGCAAAACGCACTATTGGGAAATCTTGTGATGCGTTGACTGGAAGTAGATGTTGAGAGATGAAAGTGCAAATGCTTATGCGCGGGCATACTCAAATGTTATAAATCGCGCAGGACGGCTTCGTTAACTAGGTAAGTCGATGAGGGCTCCTGATCTGTGAGACATATATTTTGCGTTTACTGACGATGTCGTTCAAGCTCGCGGATTGAAGAGGGTGACATTATTGGCTACATTTTTGTCAAGCCGAGTGATTTTGAACAGTTGGCAGCGAGTTTCAGGATCTGTTCAGACCACGTCAGTTGACTCGAGATAGTCATACGCAGGTATCGGTGTGTATCAGCGTATCAGCTAATGTTCTAGCCAAACAGTTAAGGTAATACTGATAACTGCTGTTATGTTGCTCAGGGGAAACGATGCACGTTTCCCCTGAGCAAAATTTAACCGGAGCCCTCCACTACGGCGTGCCTCATAATCAGAACTGGTTTTGGCACGTAAAACCCCAGAAAGAAGAAGACACAAGAACCTATATTAGGTAAGATATGGGTCAAATGCCAGCGCGAACCCCAGTTATCTCTTTTGTTAGGGTCATTTTCAAGCAATAAAGAATCATTTTGAGACGAAATGCACTGATATAGGACGCCGTCGACACAGAAACGAGAATGCAATCGTCGCCGACGGGCGGCAGTCACCACCGATGAAGATAGTGCACAAAACGCCAAGAGAATAGCAACTTGTATTTCTGGTTGTATATAAACATTTGCGTGCACGACGGGTCTGCCGCCCCGAGGAGCCGGAGGAAACAAGACACGCGTGACGTTTCGACGGCACCGCCCCCACGGGAGAGCGGAAGGAAGGGAAGCTTGACACGCAAGCGCTTGGAACGCCGACAAAGAGAGGGGAGTGCGAACGTAGACATGGCCGACGCGGGTCGGCCTTTTGGGCCAAGATCCCATTGCAGGTGGACGCCATCGTCGTGGGCTGCCTGGGCACGTGGAATCCGGGCAACGATCGTGTCAACAGCAGGATCTGTAGTCGACAGTACCTGCAGACAATGAAAAGACTCTGCATCAGTGGCACGATCGGCTCTTCGGCACGGATTTACAGAGCCCTTATTGGCACCTCTTAATGTGCTTTATAGAAGAGTTATTATACACCTTTACAGTTTTGGCCTTTTAATACTAACACCACTAGCTAATGTTTTCATCCATTTTGTTGTTTGACTTTTATTGTATACAGTTTAATCCAGTTCTCTTTGGGTTTTATAACCTGCTTTCTTTTTTTTTCTACAGCGGAGCTGCTATACGCTAGGTTATGGCGGTTTGTGTGCGTAGGCAAAAAAGATGGTTACCCCAGAGCTCACGACCGGCCCATCCCTGTGATAAAAATTGTGATAAAAGTGCATCGCGTGGTATGCCACAGCTGCGTGTATTCGCGAGAAGTATCCAAACGTAGAATAGACACTGGGCCCCTTCGATTATCCGTGTCTAACAGTCCCAGACTGTCTGACGAGCTGCAAACACAACGCTGATTGGCTGAAAGCAATGCCTCGAGCAGTCCGGGGCTGTCAGGGACGGATAATTGAAGAGGCTCACTGTTAAGTACGGATTGCGGTTTGACGTCACGGGCTCTATAGGAAAACCACGTAACCTCCATCTCAGTTTTCTTCCACCCGTGCAATGGGTAGGCCGTGTGCTGTGAGGACTGCGGAAGAACAGCGCATTCACGAAGAACACCGTCGTGAACAGAAGCATCAATGTACGCGGCGACGGCGGGCGGCACGTAAGACGGGTCAAGATCATGCCGAATAAGCCAAGCGCGTGCACCTTTGGTTGGATCACCCCTGCCGAGTGCACTCCCATAGTAATTGTGGGTGATTTCAACAAAAACATGTCTCGACCAGGCGGCAAGTGCTTCGCGGCATTTCTATTGAAAAGGTTCGGCTTTCAATGTTACACAAACTTTACTGTGCCGACGACGCGTCATCGGTCGCGTATATATACCTCACAAACAGCTCCGCTGGTCATCGAATTTCACAGATTGGAATAGCTGTGTTTTTTTTTCATTTTATATTCATATTTGAATGTGTGAATTTTATTGTGACAACATTATTACTTCTACATTTTGCTATATTGAATTGAATTGATAATGTGGTTGTTATTGAAATACCTGCCAGTGAAATGGCCATGGCGGCCGCATTTCGATGGGGGCGAAATGCGAAAGCACCAGTGTACTTAGATTTTGGTGCACGTTAAAGAACCCCAGGAGGTCGAAATTATTCCGGAGTCCCCCCCTCCCCCTCCACCCCCCTACGGCGTGCCTCATAATCAGATGGTGGTTTTGGCTCGGTAAACCCCATAATTTCGAATGCCTGTGAAACTAATTTTTCAGCTTGTACCCTGTTGCATGTTGTATAATGTATGTCTTTCTTTTTTCTAATTTAGTATTTCTTTTAATATTTACCCTGAGATCTACATTTTTGACGAAATAAACTTGTATTGCAAGTTTGACTGAGCAAAATGTAAGAAAAACAAACAATCTCGCTTTAATAAGAAAATCTATTCTGTTTTTCTCGTACTCTCTTGTCTTAATTTTAGCAGGGACAAATGTTTTCGGCCACGTTCGAGGTATGGTATTTTATTTCTGTTTTATTATATATAAATACTGCTTAGTACAAACTAGTGCTTGCAAATATCCGTCAAACCGGATATCCGGTTTAACCGGAGGGAAGTGAATCCGGTCTCGAAAACCGGTTAACCGGTTATCCGGTTTTCAAAAAACGGATATTCCGGATAACCGGATTAAATAACCGGTTAGCCGGATAATCGAATATTCGGACACGAATATTTGGTGCCGGTAGTAGCTTATCCAAATTTTGAGCTCTTTTGCATGTATCCCGATGCTACATGCGCGTTTCTAATGTGATGTTTATCAGACGGCTCGAAATGTGCCCGTGCGTTTTCCGCGCAATACTTATATCCACTGTTACTGTTTGGGACGAAGCATCGGTGCCCCACTTTCGATAATCAGTGAAAGCATCCACAGCGAGGAGGAGGGAAAAACATTTATTAGACTTACATCGTAGAGGAGCAGTGGAGGAACTGCAGAACTATTCTGACTGCGCGAAGTGAGCGGCAGACTCTGCTCTACTCTCCTGTTCCGTCTGTCCACGTCTCACCAAACTTGCAGCAGAAGTTGCTGCTTTCATTACTGGCCGAACTATGGAGACAGGGGACATCGTGTCGCCGCAGAGAATGGTAGTTGCAAGATGAAGAGGCTCAAGGACTTCGCAAAGTTCACTGATAGAAGACCTGTAGACCGTTTTGGTACAAACATTTCTTTAAAGATTTAAACTCAGGATCACATGCTTTTTATGCAGCAATAAGAGAAAGAAACTAGCGCACTTGACAGATCAGACGATCTGTGATCGTAGCCAAGTTCGTATCGAAAGAGCAGACAATCTGCAACCCTAACCATGTGCCTATAAAAAACTGCACATGGTGCTTTTCACGTTTTCTGACATAACAAAAAACTAGAATTTGTTCTACTTTATAGTCATGCGCCATAAAATGAGCCGATCGGAGTATGCGATACATAGCTATTGTGCGGGGAAACAAAATTTCGCATACTCCGATCGGCTCATTTTATGGCGCATGACTATAAAGTAGAACAAATTCTAGTTTTTTGTTATGTCAGAAAACGTGAAAAGCACCATGTGCAGTTTTTTATAGGCACATGGTTAGGGTTGCAGATTGTCTGCTCTTTCGATACCAACTTGGCTACGATCACAGATCGTCTGATCTGTCAAGTGCGCTAGTTTCTTTCTCTTATTGCTGCATAAAAAGCATGTGATCCTGAGTTTAAATCTTTAAAGAAATGTTTGTACCAAAACGGTCTACAGGTCTTCTATTCTTGAGTGCAAACCGCACTGGCACAAAACTTTCCGTGGCATCCGACAACCCAGCGCAAGCGGCCAGTAGCAGACGTCGCCGGGCGCCGTCCAAGGGGGATTTGTTTGTTTGTTTGTTTTTTCCTTCCATGATCGCGGCTCCACTCGCTCCGCTCCGACCGCGAGGGAAGTAGTTCTTTTGCGGCGCCGCTAGTAGTATTTCTTTGCCGCGCCAACGTTCGCCACCCGCGTTAGCACGTCTGAAGCTGCGGGTTTCCTCCTCGCCCAGCGTGACATTATCACGACAAGTGCTCGCGCTGGAGCCGGCCCATAGTTTCACCTCCTGTTATGCTTTCTCCGTGCTCTCTGTTCAGTAACGCACGTAAAAGTAATCAGCTCGTATAATATGACTATACTTGGACCATACTTCTGATCAGTCACGTTACGCATTTACACCAAGATCAAAGGCAGCCAGATCTAAAGGTGTATGCTAATTATCTTTGCCAATTTGTCCAGCTGGTAGCAGCGGTTTGAGTTCAGAAATAACACATGTATATATGCACAAACACCAATGTAAATTCCAAGTGAATGGCTAAATACTACGAATTATGCGGCGGTTCAGAATCCCAAAATAAACAAAAATGATGTGACTGATCCTCATATACAAAGCAAAGTGGCCCTCATATACAACAAGGGCAGCGAGTCCGCTTATTACGTAAAGAAAATTTGCTTTTAAGTCTACCTATTTTATTTTTTGCAGGAGATGTCTACTTAGTGCTGTTTTTGCCTTCTTATATAAGCCGACATTTTGTTCCTAAAATTGACCCAAGACGGCACAATGTCAGTATCACGAAGAAGTGGTGACTGCTTTTCTTTTTCAAGGACTTGCGGTTGCGATGGAAATTGTATAAGGTGTAAAAAAATTCTCTTTGGAGCACTAAAGAAACATAAAATGTAGTGTTTTAAATACCTTCTTGGGGTAAAATCTCAAGCGTGAATGCTATCTTCGCTCGAAAATATTCTCGGAGCGCACACAAATGCTCAACTAGAAGAAAGTTGCAAGCCGCCTGGTTCTGTTATATAGCCTCCTTCCTTCAACAGACATAATTATAGGATGAAAAGTACTCGCAAACTCAAAGATATCGTGAGAAGTATAGAAGATTTATTTATTCCACATCTGTAATTTTTTAGACATTCATATACGCCCTATTTTGATACAAGAACACGAGGGAGCTCACATTTTCCGGTAGAAGGCAGCTTTTTTTGGCAGTGATTATATTTCCAGCAGTTGAAAATACCCGCTCCGAACTTGCGGATGAGGCTGGGAAGCACATGTATTTTTTTGCAAGTTAATTCCGCCACAAGGGGAAATTTGGACTCATTGTCCTTCCACCATTTAAGTGCATCCAAGTTATGTCCCAGCTGGGGCTCGGAGAGGTATGCGTCAAATTGAGCTGAC
Source organism: Dermacentor silvarum (assembly GCF_013339745.2). NCBI lineage: Eukaryota > Metazoa > Arthropoda > Arachnida > Ixodida > Ixodidae > Dermacentor > Dermacentor silvarum. Next base: position 47,175,018 of record NC_051163.1, read on the forward strand.
AGGTCACTGACGCGCGGCTGTTCATTAAACAGTATGTCCAGTGCAGTTGCTTCGGTTTGGGTAGTGCCCATCCCACTTTCATCAACCGAAGAAGTGAAGTTGTTCAACATTTCTCTAACATTAGTATACGGATTGCCTCCCTGGCATCCGGTTCCTCAAACTGGAGCCATTTGTACCTCGGATCGAGAAAAGATGCCCTCTGGCGTGCAGACACCGAGCTCTGCTGGGCGTCCCAGTCCAAGGAGAATCACCGAGATATCTCGATCCGAACCACTTCTTTGAAATCATCGACTTGAAAGTCATCCATGCTGTGATGCTCTAGTTTCTTCATTGCTGCTTTCATTACTGGCCGAACTATGGAGACAGGGGACATCGTGTCGCCGCAGAGAATGGTAGTTGCAAGATGAAGAGGCTCAAGGACTTCGCAAAGTTCACTGATTACGTTCCATTCTTGCTGAATGATCTCGAGGTTCTGCGCAGTTTTTGCTGTGACAACTGTTCGGTCAGCAAGAACACTTTGTATGGCAGACCGATGCTTGATGAGCTTTGTGAGCATCTGGTAAGTCGAGCTCCATCTTGTCGGGCTGCTTTGCGTGAGGCGCTCTGTGGGTAAGCCGAGTAGCTCCTGTCGCCTACTCAACTCGTCACTGGCGATGGTCGATTGCCTGAAATGTGCAACCAATCTTCCGCTCTTCTGGCAGAGTTCCTCGATCTCTTTGTTAGACAGGGCTTTTTGATGCTCAGATGGAGACTGTGAGCAGAACAAGTGACATCATTTGTCTCTAAAATACCTTCCAGCGCATTCACAGCGTTAATGCCATTAGGTGCATTATCAGTGACTACAGCCGTGACCTTGCCGTCCAACTTCCATTCCGAGATTACGTCCTGCATTCGCTGCATGATGTTTTCTCCTGTGTGGCGCTCTGGCATCTCCTCCGTTTTAGTCATTTTCCAAATTAACTCGGAATCGATTATGTAAAATAATTGTACTCAATATAATGTCTGCTGCATGCAAATACGAATGGAAGTGGTTCAAACGATTTCTTTTTGTCAGCATTAACAAAAATTGACATCAATTTGGTCTACACCATTGTATCGTCACAGACGACGAAAAGCAGCGGTTAAGTGTGTTTTGAACACTGAAAGTTATCTGAAAAATCAAGCATGAAGCTTCAACACGCGAGCCTATGACGACATTTTACACGTTCACCTATGTGGTTCAGTCAATAAAAACAGTTCTTACATCAACGAATCTAAGTAGACGGCTACTTTCTACACGTACAGGGAGGTCCTGCCTTTAGCATCTAACTGTCATATGAAAACTAAAAATGGGTTTTTCATGCTTAACATGCTATTTCGTAACTAGAACTGACTTGAAGCGTAGATATGTCGTGGAGGGTCGTCGAGTCTCACGAGGTTAAAGCACGCTCGTGCGGCGCACGATATTTGGCAGATAAGAACTATTGCGGAAGTTCGATCTAATTAATTGCTTGTAATCAATTATATGTTTCGAGTTCTGTAAGTGATTGATTAATTTTTACTAGGTAATGCTCGCTGTAATTCAATTAAACAGTCACATTTCTGAAGAAAGAGTTATAACAGGCTCTCGGAGCACATAACTTGAACTATACTAGAACGCCCGATGTTGTGCCACCAGCAGCCTTGTGGTTGCACATTTTCGGAAAGGCAAACCAGGGCGCTCTGTATACGTTGCCTCATCCTAACGCTCATCCACCACATGTTGGACGACCAACTGAACCGGCGCTTTGATGATTTGATAGCGGTCACTACATCACCTTTTCATTAGCCCTACCGAGAGCACCTACTCCGAAGGAGTCCGAGTTCTAACACCTATAAAGAGCGGCGCTTCATAGAGGATGCAGACACAAACACCGCGGCTCTGCAACCAGTGTCTCGTGCCCAAGGTGTTTCGTATACGTTACAAAGGGCCCTTCCCTCTTGCGTGCACATGGAGAGAGTTTTCAGTATTAGTGCTGATGATTTAAAAAATGGAGTGAGAATGACTGACAGAAATGTTCAAGTGTACTTGCAGAGTGACGATAAACAAGGTGTGCAGGGCCGCAGAGGACGCAGTGAAATAGCTAGGTGAGCTTCGTGTATTTACTATATGCGTGCAATGTTAATAAAAATTCGGGCGAACGCAACGTGGAAATAAAATACTATCTTTCAATAACGTGTCAAAAACATTGACGGGGGTGTAATTGGCGACTGCAATCCGTTACATTTTTGAAGGAAGTAAATGCACTTGTAACCGGCAACTCAATTTTTTGTGACGTGTAAAAATCTGGCACAGTGTCACTACTAGTGACACTGTGCTAGTGCAGTTTTACAGAGTGCAGAAATTCTGAAAGATAAAATTCAGAAAGGAAAGGTAAGGAGGTTAACCAAAGCAGATATCGGGCTCGCACGAGCAGTTACAAAAAAAATAATAATAAAGCCTGCAGATCCCATGCCCGGTGGGGAATCGGTGTTATGCGAAACAGTGTGGCAGCGAAGCAGTGCCTACGAGGTTAATGAAACGACCATGAAAGCACCAAGACATAGGCGGCTGTTTTATGTCCTACATGACAGGATGTCATGACATTTGACCTATCATTTGTGTCTGAACCCATTCCAGTAGCTTTCGAGTGTTAATCTTTTTTCGGTGAGTCATTGTCATTTTTGCTGAGTCATGCTAATGACTATGCCTTCTACCATCATCCTTTAGTGTTTCCTTCACTTAGTGCCCGTGTCCGAATCCATGTCAGAGGTTTTTGAGTGTTAATCATTTTTCGCTGAGTAATTGTCGTTTTTGCTGAGTCATGGTCATGATGACTTCTACCATCATCCTTTAGTTTTTCTTTCACTTAATGTTCACATCCGAACCCATTGCAGCAGTTTTTGAGTGTTATTCTTTTCCCTAAGTCATTGTTATTTTTTGCTGTTTCAAGGTCATTATTGAGTTATTATTCTATACTACTATCATTATCGCTACTATCATAACCGTACTTTCACCCATTACCATCATTAATTCTCGATTCGTAGCCACTTCGGGTATTTTTTTACCCATGAGAGCACCAACACGTACACGGCTGTTTTATGGCCTACATGACACGCATGTCATGCCATATCATTTATGTTCATCATACACTCTTGTCATTGTATGCCAATTTTGGTACCTACAGAGTTCACGAAACGACCATGAGAGCACCAAGACGTGGGCGGCTATACAGATACTCTCAAAGTTGCAAACGATTACCAAAAAATGTTTCGCATTTAATAGCTACAAATATAAGAGTACTAGAGAGTAAGAGAGGTAATTTCGGCACAAGTACAGAAGAACAAATATCCGGCTATCCGAATATCCGATACGATACGATACGATTCGGATAGTATTAACCGAATAACCAACCGAATAACCGATCACTCCGGTTATCCGGTTATCCGGTTTTCAAATTCGAATAACCGGTGAATCGAATAACCGGAAAAACCAGTTTTTCCGCAAAACCGGTTTGATGTTGCGGCACTAGTACAAACGCTCTGTAATTCCCCAGTAACGTTGGTAAATGATACCTCACTCCTAACAAAAGTGTCAGTGTGGCATAGACATAGGACGAAGACGCACTACGCATATATTGTTCGTGAGCGACCTTTTTCTTATTTTTAGTGCGTAAGCAAAGTGAAAGTTGGGACTAAGAAAATAAATATTCTTGGTAACACGCTACATGCGAATCCCCGAGCGACAGTGTCTCTCTACGTCGGAACGTCTCGTAAGGTCTGTGACGTCACGGGTAGAGTGCACGGGCCTTTAATAGTTCTAGGTGGCCTTGCCTGGTGCCGCTGTTCGGCCACATATAGGAAACGATGGCGGCTGTCAAACTTCTCCAACATCACTAAGCGCAGCCCCCCCCCCCCCCCCCAAACGAAGATCATTCTGGAGATTGGCAATATTAGCTGCATTTCTTAAAAAAATGTCGCAGTTTCCCCTGAAAGGTGAAGCGTTGATTGCGATAGAAAGTTAGCAGACAGCTATACGACGTAACGATAGTAGTTTGATCGGCTGCTAAAGTTGTAAACATTCCCTTACTAAATAAATTAGCAAGCAGGGTGTCACGCGCGCACCGGTAAACATGAAACATCTCGCCCGATGACCGCAGAAAAAAAAGGACTGCACGCTTCCGCCCCGCCTTCCTCCCTTGCACGCGCGAGATTGAGTCGCGATGGTCGGCTGACCCTGGAAAGCTTTCACTCGCACATACAGTCTACGGCGCCAGTGCACAATGTTATCGTGTTTGGACTCTATGGAACATCACGGCGACGACATAAATGCGCTTGGAGTGTCAATGTAATTGCTATCGCAATAAATGCAACGGCGTAAACTGCTATGCATGATTGGCCAAGAATTAGTGCAGTGGGATTGGTTAAAACTACAACAGCGATTGTAGGGAAAATTATTGAAAGAAAATTATTAGGCAGTTATTTTGAAATTAAGGGCTAAGAAGTAGAGGCTGGCTGTAAATAATGATACCAGAATAAATATTAATGAAAAAAAATTGAAATCGGGAGCGGAGGGAATTTAGCACGCGATTAAGCTTGTCTGGTTGAAAAAATCAAAAGCGCCCCCACAAAACATAAAACGTCAACAGACCAAAGCAAAGGAAAAAAAAAAACTTACGCCATTCATGATTCAAGAACGTTTTCTTTTCTTTTTTTTCTTTGGGTTAGAAAGTCCTACAAGGCCACCAGTGGCGCTCCAGGAAGATGAGAACAATCAGAATCGCGGAAGAACAAAGAAGAAGAAGAACAAGCCGCCTCGCGCAGCTGCGTTCCATTCGATTACACTTTGGAATTAGCATGGAAGCTCATTCGCAAGTACCCTCACAGTCCGGCAAGGATCGCAAAGCCAGGGGAACTTCTAAGGCCGATAGGTCAGACGTCGGGCACAAAGGCGCAAAGAAGAAGGCTAAAGGAAAAGGTCCCAAGCATGGAAAACACCTTACTACAACAAGCGAAGCCGCTGAAACGAGTGAGTACCTGCAACAATTTTCGATGAAGTATTGTCGCTAGTGAAGAAGTTTACTTCGTCGCTTATTTCTGTTGTGGCTGCGGTGAGCAATTCCAAATTCAGAGCAACGGAATCAAACTTTTATTTCGCAAGCTAGGCCATAACGCGAAAGAAGGAACTACTAGCATATCAGTGCCGGGTGCTTGTATGGGCAGGCCAGCAAGCGGAACGCCAGCAGACACATGACAAGTGCGCACACACCTACGAATCGACGCCACATGGCAGACGCAAGAGCTCATCTGTGATAGCGTCTGTGATAGCACACAACAGTTTGTGAATGACAGAATGATCTGTAACAACGCGGTAAATGAAAACCTTTACTCGGTCAGGAAATACAACTATAGAATTCGCGGCCAATGTCAGCATTTAGCGATTTACCTTGCTCGCCCGGTGCCTCGATCAGTGCCTATGACGATGGTTACAGCCGATAACAGGTTTATTTTCAGCAGCCGCGGCACTCGCATGTTCTCGGGTTGTGAATGCGAGAACACTCGGCTAATAAAGCTTAGGTGTCCCCCGAGTGCTCAAAATTATTACTGAGCCCTCAACGGTGGCGTCTTTCATACGCTAGGTATTTATTTGAGCCAATATATTCCGATGAATCGGCTAGGTAATCAATCACTCCATCGACCGATCAATCATGTTTGTGGGGTTGATCACCATTTCATTTAACGTTTGGGGGTGGGCATCAGTAACGCCGCCAGAAACACAAGAGAATGCTTTTTCTGGCATCCTTCGCCAGCCCTATCAACCTCTCTAAAGTTAACAGCACCATGACTATAGCAAACAATCAATCAAGCAGTCATCCAATTAAATTATCAAATTACTTTCAGCCACCGGGGTGCTGAAAGTCGACCAGGCAGCAACGGTGCCAAAGCCAGAAGAGGAAGTTCCACCAACTCGACCGCCAGCAGAACCGACCTCGCAGTCACTTGCATCATCAAACGAAAAGAGAACGGTCGTATTTGTGCGACCAGCAAGCGGGCCCTCTTCAGAGGATCCCCAAACTGAGGACGCCTTTGGGAATGTGGTGTCACCAGATGAAAAGCCCGAAGGAGATGCAGACCATGCGTTGCCGCCAACATTGCCCACAGCCGTCGAAGAGCATCCCGTCGAAACCCCACCGGTACGTCCTCATAAAGCAAACCAGCTATGACCACAATGTTTTACACTGGTAATTGCTCGAGATTCAGATAGGCCAACCGCTTGCCGCATAGATATTCTTACAAAAATTGTTAGAGGGAACTCTGTAGTGCAGCCAGAATCAGAATGATGGAAATTACAATGATATGCCTGAACTTGGTCATTCTGGCTTGAAACGGCTTTAGGTTTTGGCAAATGTACGCTTTTTAACAGCGAAGCAGTTTAAGCCAGCAGTAATTTGTGGTGGGTGCCAAGAAACTGCCGCGCCGTAGCCATGGCAACCCGGAGGAGGAGGATGAGATCGCGTGCATGCGCATACGGTCTCCTCTTCGCCAGGACCCTGCCTTCTCGACCCCCGCCTCTCTTCTCTTTGCAGCGCGCTGAGCCAGGAGAAAAAAAAATCACAGCATATCCACGGGGTGAATGATGATGAGTGGGCGAAGCTCCGGAGGGAATCATCGGATCTCCCGCTTAAGGGGACGCTAGCACAAACGCGTTAGAAACGTGCAGTACTCTCTAGTAAGGGGGAGCGGCCACAGCGTCTTACGCAGCCATTCACACATGCCGGAACGTGCACCGCGTTTGCCGACACCATCACATGACTGCTGAGAGAGTATACCCCCCGTATTCATAAACGCTCCTCGACTTGAACTTGACTTGCCACCGCTTTGGGCAGCGCGTTCCAAACGCGTTGAAGGTAAGGCGGAGAGGCCACAGCGTCTTACACCAGCTTCTTACACGGGCCGTAACGCGCTAGCACAAACGCGTTAGAAACACGCTAGAAACGCGGCCTTTCGTTAATGTTGGGTATTTATTGCCATCGTGGTGCGTGTGTCCATGTCCGCTTCGTGGCGTAGTGGGCTAACGCCGCGCGCTCGGAAGCGAGGGGTCCCTGGTTCGATTCCGCGCTACGGACACAACTTCGGAATTTTTTTCTCATTTTTCTCAGACTGGTTACACACTACTGGTTACACACTACTACTACGACGACGGGGACGGAACGGGTGCCGCTATAAGGAGTTTCGCCCCTAAAAAAGGCAAACGCTTGCACTAGGTCACGCAAAGCTCAAGACACAGCGAAGCTGGCCGATTGAAATCAAGCCGCTAGCCTCCAACGCGTTCGGTGTCGGCAAGCAGCAGCGTTCTTGGCACTGCACCAACCTTGGTTAGCCTGCCTGCGTTTGTGGCACGCCAGGAACGCTGTCGCTCGTAGGCGCCGACGCGTCCAGCGCTAGTCACGCGAAATGTCGCCAACGCGTTCGCCGTCGGCAAGCGACAGCGTTCTTGGCACTGTGCCAAACTTGGTTAGCCTGCCTGCGTTTGTGGCATGCCAGGAGCGCTGTCGCTTATAGGCGCCGACGCGTCTAGCTCTAGTCACGCGAAAGGGAAGGTACCTTCGAAAATGATCGCTCGAAAATATTTTCCTACATTGCGTAGTAAGCCAAACCAAGTTAACACCTTAGCAGTAACCAAGCTAATACCTAGCAGTAGCAGCCAGTGAGCTTCGCTGTATCAAAGCTTTACGCGACCGTGTGCAATGCAAAATTGCCAGATTTTTTAAATCAAGATATTGAAATAAATGCTGCAAAGTGCAATGAGTAGGAACGCCTTATAAAACCTATTGGATCCATCCGTTGAGAAATATAATTTTTTGGCAATTTAGAAATGCAGAGTCTAGGGAATAACGGCTCAACACTGTCTGAAGTCTCAAGCACGAATGCTAATCCAATCCCGGTAGTAAAACCAATCGCTCCATTGATAGGTGAACGGAGCACAGAAGATTGCTTTATTAATTTTGTTGAAACCCCTATTTCTTCATGTACCGCATAGCGTACTTCACCCTAGAACGATAGTGTTCTGATGTGCGTGATCCTACGTGACCCTGCGCACGAGGAAGAAGATTGTGTGAGAAAACGCGCTTTTGTGGCAGGGTATCTGTTCTGCAGTAAATAAGCACGTAGTGCTGAAGCTGGATCGTTATCGCCACCGGAAAATGTTATTGTATAATTGCGGCAGTTATCCTTGCAATCGCAACGATGGAGTAACTGTTCTATGGGGAGTGCCTGTTCTTTCAAAACTATTCATCGTCATCATCGTCATTAGCCTGTATTTATGTCCAATGCAGGACGAAGGCCTCTCCCTGCGATCTCCAATTATGGGGATAGCTTCCAGTCTTATAAATTTTATTGAACTTTTTGTGAAACTGTATGACGAGGAGTGTCAGCGCATTGGGACCTACGAGATGGTGAAGTGGCTGGGCAATGGCGTAAATTGGCCTGACTGCACTAAAACCAAAACCCATATGAAAGTGCTTTGTATTAAGGTTTCCCCAAGCGCATTATCAGAAGAAGCCTCGTGAAAGCAGATCGTGTATTTCATCGTGGGCTCAGGTAAATATATCTATAATGAGAGCAGTGCTGAAGCAATCCGAGCGACACTGTTGCATTGCCGTGGCGCACGTCATCACGGCAGAGGAAGCTAGCACAGTAACGGGCTTGTATTCGGTATAACGCAGGAACTTCCCCGAACGAGACCATCATCTAATGGGAACGAGGACGCAGCACCGGCCACTGGGACGCTGTCAGCAAAATCTCGAGCCTTGGCTGCTCTCCTCAAAAGTGAGCTAAGAAATGTTGTGCTATCCCAGAAAAGAAAATTGATTATCGCATTGTTTTCTATAAAACCAAGACCAATAACTGCAACATCAAAAATATTCGCCGTTTCTCCGTCACTACAAAAAGGCGCGACTTTGGCCTTTAGCAATAATTGTGGGTGTCTCGCTCGCGTTACACTTAGTTATCTGTTTTTGTGAATACTCACGCTTCCTTTTTGCACGCTTTATAATATGCAGACACTCCCAGGGAATCAGAATTTCTGCTTACAAGTGTAGGCAAGAAAAATCCACTTACCTTTTGTGCTTCTCAGAAATTTGCATACGGATTCCACTCTATTACTGCTATTTCCCATTATTGAGGCAGAAGATTGCACAGCCGCATGCTACTGGTTTTGGTGCGGCTTCAATCATCAGTATACTGTCGCCTTCATAACCCAAGGCATTCATCAACCACCAAGGCGCACTCCGATAAAAGGTACTCATCTAGAGATGGGGCAAGTTCCCATTTTGATTTTCCATTCGAATGAGCGCATTTGCGCATAATACAAGTACACGGCGCAAGTAACCATGCCCGTCATGGACGTCATAGAGAGGTTCTCGTCACTTTTTTTCGTGTTTCAGATGCTATACGATGTTCCTGGTAAAACTGCGTCTGTGTGCTTCGATAACACTCACAGGAAAGGATGTGCAACGGAATTAGGAACTAATTGAGTCAGTTTAGCTTTTGTAGGGCAAACGCCTAAACGAACCAGAAGGAAAAAAACGCACATCGATTTTCTTGTGCTTTGTTAAAGCTCTTAGAAATTCCAAACTATGCTACACATACTGACCCAACTTCCTTGCCTATCACAGAGTTGGCACTAGGATGTAAAGATCAGCGTCATCGGGTATTGTAATTGACACAGAAGCAGTTTGTCCTGTTACCATACCACGTTGCTTCGCATAATATCATTTCCGACGTCACATGGAAACAGCACAATTTCAAAGTGACAGATTTCTTTACCTGCTTCCTTTGGTTCTATTGGGCAACTTGTCCGCGGCAAAAGTTATGAATCACGAAACTGCGGGGAGAATTGTGGAGCGGGCAGGTGCAGGTGAAAAGGAGAAAGATCGTGGATTGTGACGGGCCGATGAGGCGGGATATATCGGGGGGGGGGGGGGGGGGAAGCAGCGTCATTAAACACCATTGATTAATCGTGCAAAAGGTAACGACCATAAGAAGGGGAGAGATGGTACAGTGGAGCAACAAAAGTTTAACAATCTCACGGACAGAACTTGAGTGCTGAAGTAAGCAGCAATTTGTCAGCGACAGCGTTGGTCTGATCCCCTCCGGATCAGACCAACAAAAAGTATTAAATTTGCGTACGCGTAAAGAAAAATTGGTCCATGCTGTGAATGGGCTTGTGCAGCGAAGCTGTAAACGACGCTTAGAGCTATTACGTTTGCGACGTAGCTTGACAGTATTCACACGGCGACATTCACATGCACTTTACCTAATTGTCAGCCTAAGACGTTTCAACGGCATGCGACGAGAGAAATGCACGTAACCACACTGTAGCCGCGCCTCGTATGCACGCTGCTCTTCATTAGTACTCACTATAAGTGGCCTTCACATAGCATTGTCACAATATTAACCAGTTGCTTTGTGGGTTCTTCTCTTACATACAAGAGTGTATAGTAAAGTCACTCCCGGCTCTGTGTGCTATAGTATACGCTTCCCGGAAATTGCAGCTTATGAAACAGTAACCTTTATCGGGAAACGCTAAAAGAATAAGCAAGCAAGCGTTCGCCGCAAACGTTTCCCAGTATGCGCGAAGGACAGCTTTGTGGTTGTTCTTTCCTTTCCCTCGCACGGGCTCTCGCCACCGCTGCTGCGGATGTATGGAAACGAGCGCCACCTGGTGGTGGCGCAAGGAACGCAGTGGTACATGCGGCGCCGGCATTGCGCTGATTGGTTGTTTTTGCCTAGGACACGACATACCCATTAGGAGGTAAAGGTATACAGCTTCGATGTAAAATCAATTCTGATGGCACCAAAGCCAATCGTCACTGCTCGCGAAGCAGAAGCAGCAGCAGCAATGTCGTGCTGTAGCGGTGCGTAGACGCTAAACCACCAGAAAGGGGGCAGCAAGAAAACATTGACGGTACCAATGAAAGAAGCACTTAAACAGCGTGACGTCACAATGGGTACAAAGGAAACGGAAGACATGCTGCGACAGAGACGTGAGACGTTTCGTAAATATGTTTCACAGTGACATTCGATGGCGACAGCCGGTAAATTCCGCACCAAATAGTTCCCCAAGATCCATTCCCTGTACGGCTTGTTGGACCAGTTACTATGGAATTATCTTTGAAGAAATGGCGTCAAAGGAGACACACCAGATTAGACCCCAAGAGAGGTGCCACTAGCAACTTTTTAAACAATAAGTTGTTAGTGCCACCTGTTCACTATCCAGTCGTGCACGTCTGCTGCCTTCTTTTGAGTCACTTCTTTCATGATGGACCGATTAGGAGTCTTTTAACATATTTGTTAACGCTTGTGGTCACATGAGATATCGCGGAATTTGATAATAATCTCTGATAGCGTGTGCGAAATTTATTTTTATTTCCAATTTGTGGTGTTCTCGTATACGCACTTGATAGATTCACTGAGAAGGCCCCCAAGTTAGGCCTGAAAGTTGTGTCGGAATGTACAACCGCACATCTATATCATGTTAAACGTGGGACGTGGAGTTGCTTCCGTACGAAGAAGTTGGCCAAAGCAATGCTTCCGAACGCACGCGGACACCCACGGCGTTAAACGTGCCCTCACCATGACGTTTATTCCGCATTTGCATTTTGTGTTTTTAACATGTATTCTCGGAATCCCTGGTATTTGCACGCAAAGAATTTTGTGGCGGAGCCAATTGAAGATTATGTGCACGCCTCTGTGAGTGCGTGCCTGTGTGAGTGCGTGTGTGCGTGTACGTGTGTGTCGGTGAGACAAAGTAACCATTCGCTATAGAAGGGTCAATTAAGACTTGCCTTTGGACGCATGCATCGATTTATTTACCTTTGCATGCAGTTGTATGCAGGCTACTCCCGGTTAAATTTCTGAAGCTCTTGTTTCAGCGGTCCGTGCTCGGCGGGGATAATGACAGCAGTTCGAGTGCTGTTGAATTCTAGGATCCCATGTTCCAAAACTACGATTTGATTATCCGGCACACCGTGGTGTAGGACTCCGGAATTATTTTGACCACTAGGTATCTTTAACGTACCCTCAATTTACGGGATAGGGGTGTTTTTGCATTTCGCCCCTATCGAAATGCGGCCGCCGCGGCCGGGGCTTCATCCTGCGACTTCGTGCTTTGCAGCGCCACACCATATATCCGCGAAGCCACCGCGGCGGGTGTTTGAGTATGGTTACCACTATAGTCGAATTCATCAATATCGAATATCATTATTGATACTCGATATTGAACATTGACGATGAGAATAGATGGATTGCTTCTTGCCAGTGGTGTTAGCACAGACCGTAACAGTGATGGTCATTACGACGCAGCAACGGATCCAGCCAAGCCTAGTAAACGGTGGCGGACCCGCAAGCCCAGCTCTGCTCCTGAGAAAGCTACCGTAATCGCGCACCCAACGAAGGTGCGCTTCGGAGGCCTGGCAGCCTTCTTGGGTCTTCGATCATCAGCAGCGTCGTCGTTGAAAACGGTACGACTTGCGAATGCACTGGTGCCGTATACGTACTATTCGTATGTCTACAGATATAAATCTATAATCATACATACATACATACATACATACATACATACATAACATACATACATACATACATACATACATACATACATACATACATACATACATACATACATACATACATACATACATACATACATACATACATACATACATACATACATACATACATACATACATACATACATAGGTTAATTATTCCGAACAAACGTTTCTTATAAAATTGTGTTGTGGTGATGCCGCAATACTGAATATTCAGGTTGTTACGGTAAGCGGCGTTTCTTAATGGCGGGGGAAATTGCTGGGCCTGCGTGCCCGCTAAGGAAGGTTCCTGGCAAACCTTGACAGTAAGGAGTTCGGTTACTCCATTTCGAGAGCAGCTCTTAAGCGCCTGTTCCGGAGTTCCGCCTCGGCGTCATCCCTTGGAGTAACCGAGTCAAGGAGCACAGCAAAGAATGAAAGAGCTAACGCGGAGCGCAGCAGGCGATGAAACGTGGCGATAGCGAAGAGAGCGTGAGCAGGAAAGCGGAGCAGGAGGGTATGGCGAAAGCTTGAGAAGAAAAACATGTAGGAATGGTATAGAACACGAAAGTGAAACGTGTCCACAGACGATATATAATGGCTAAAGCGCCCTCGTTGACACGCAACGATCACAACTACCAACGTCGATGACCATGAGCAACCGTCGTGCATATGGAAGCTGCACTACGCTGCACACGCTAGTAACTGACACACTGTAACTGAATCGTCACCGAGTCAAATCAGCGCACAGCGCGTGTAATTGCAGATCGAGTGCGTCGCTGTGCTGAGTACGGTGAGCCACCTAGGTGGCCATATATGCTGGCAAATAGACCACCGCACTGTCAGTGAGCCGAGGTACTGTCGCGTCTGCTCTCTGGCGTTTGTGGCTCGCTCGTCTACCGACCGAGAGGTCGTGGGTTCGATTTCCATTTTGCATGTTTGTGGAACTTTTTCTTCTGGTTTCTTTCTTTGTATTATGTTCTATGACGTACCGTGACGGAAATACGTGCTTGGTGGACGCTTCGTGTGAGATGGAGCCACAGTAGCGTCGCTGTATATTCACCGAAGGCATGCGACGAGTGCGTCCAAAGATGCCATATATGGAAATAAAGCACTGCATGAGCCGAGGTCTGTCTGCGGCGGCTTCTGTGAATTGGGACCATCAGTCACCCACGTGCTGCTTCTCGCGATCTCACCGATCAGCGCGGCAGTCACGCTGCACTTCGCTCCGTTTGCAACGTGCCGCTCAAATTTCGCATTAGGGAGTATCGTAGTAGTCGGTGAATTTTTTTTGTGCAACAATCTATGAAATGAATCTCGCGGTTCTACCTTTAATGTTTGGTAAGGTAGATGTAATCATTCGTGTTCGAGAGCGAGAAGCTTTACTGCAGATTTTGTTATTGCGCGAACAATTATATGGACACTCCAGGAGCATTTCTGCCATCGGCGTTGTCTTCGCGGTGATGTTCCGTACAATCTATAAGTACGATGACACCGGTGCCGCGCGGCGTATGCTGTAAGTGCAAGGGCAAGCGTGCGAGGTTGAGCCGATGATGGCGGCTCGATCTCGCGCGCCCATGTGAGGAAAACGGGGAAGAACTGCAACATGGGGACTAGTCGGGCTTGTTTGTATGAACACATACTTCAGCAAACAGCGCAAACACGGGACACAGAAATGGAGCACACGACAATGTCTCCCATTTTTGCGCTGTTTGCTTAAGTATGTGTTCGTACCAACAAGCCTGGGGAGGAAGCGTGCCGTCTTCCGTCACGCCCATGGCGCCGGGGAAGGGAAGGGAAGGGGGGCGTTGTACTTAGGCAGCGCGTGGTCGCGGGCTTTATCGTGAAAGTGATCTATCTGCTTTGATGGCACAGTCTAGGTGGGCTGACTGCTGGTAGCTTTGCGTTTGCTGTGTTCTCGCCGCTCACTTGGCGTTGAAGCGATAAAGAGCATGAACGTCACTTCGCTCGCTCGCTGCTACCGCGCTTCCTCACGCCAGCGTTTTGACAGTGAGTGCCCAGGGTTATCGAATGTGATGTCTTCTTTTTTGCTGTGCGCGCTGACACCATGCTTGTTAATTTAGTTAGAAAGCGCATGTTTACAAATTTAAAGAACCGTTAAAGATACTATCCTTTCTTCGTATGGCTGCCTACTAATTTGCTATCAAAATCGATGCTTCGCCTTTTGGGCGAAACTTTTACTTATTTTAATAAATGCGACAGGTGCATACGAGGCAACAGTTATATACACAAATTTCGATGGAGAAGGTAGTGGAGAATACTGAGAAGGATTACCGAACGAAGCCTAGCGGAGGTCGCTAAGCAAACGGCGCCGATTCCGTAGGGCAAAAAATGTCTAGCCGAGACGAAGTACCAATGGCTACAGCGAGCGTGCAGGGTTTGATACCATCGAGTACAGGTGCCGATGTATACCGGGTTATAGGGATATCCCGAACCAGGCTCATAATGAACGCAGTGAAGAAGCTTTGGGATGCCAAACTGTGCGTGCCTTTGTGTCATAAAAGAATTTCTACGCGAATAAACTGCGCCAGACCAATAACCCACGGAGGCATTCACAATTGCGGGACGTTCGCAGGGAGAGTCACCCGCCATGGCACCACAAGTCCAGATCCAGACCAATGTGGAAGAAATTTCAATGTACGCCTTCCCTGACGATGACGTCAAACACGTGCAGACCACGTCGCAGACCACCGGCAGAGTACCAGAACCGGTATGGAGACTGCATATACACTTTTAAGCTATTAGGAGCCGTACATGACATCCGAATAATTGGTTGATTATAAATATCAGAATGGTTTTATATTGAGCTTGTTAGCACATATTGAGACTCATTTTTCCTTTTTCCGAAGACAGCATTTCACCCGCTAACAACTTAGTTATCGCTAAGTGCAAGACGCGCCTGCATGATTTCGAACTTTCTCGAATGTGATCTAGGATTCTCTCTGTAGTGTGCGTTCTTGCTGAACCTCGTGTAATCAGGTTGTACACCCGAGGCGAATAGTGTTGTAATTCCTGGAAGGCGTGCGAGCAACAGCGAATGCACTGGAAACTTCGACGAGTCTTGCATAAAAGCCGACGCGCATGATCCGCAGATAAGGTTTTTGACGATGGACGAGTGTTGTGGCCACCATCATGATGCTGACTCTTACTTGTTTTGCTGGGAACAGGTTCGCCCAATAAGTTTGTCGCATTTCATGAATCATGAGGAGCCCATATATATGTCTCCGGAAAAAAGTAGTCAGGAATTCGTGTGCCACTGTTAGGTAACCAGAGCTGAAAAAAATTCGTAAGGCCGCAACATTCATATGAGGACGAATTACCAGCGAAGGTGTTTAGGGTGCAAACATGGGCTGCCTACATTATGAAATGATATCTTTTTTTTCTCATATGGCACCACACTACGCCGACAGAATCGTCCCCATAGTCACCGCACCTCCCATGGATCTGCCGCAACCGCTGCTGCAGCCACCCTGGCACCTCCGACGCGCGTGACGTCATAACCACAGAAGCGCAGGCCACGTGCACAGGCGCCGTCGCCACACTTTCCCCCTCATATTATTCGTCAAACAGCATATAAAATAAATAAAACGCATGAAGGCCAACTTGCTACACTAAGTACGCTTTCTTACACGAATATACATGGTGTTTAAGCGAACACCTAAATGTTGCTTGTGGCAGATAGCCCAATTCTAGCTCATCAGCTGGTTTAGTCGAAGAGACGGACTTGCACACAAAAAAATGAAATGCATAATTGACTAATAAACAAAAGTTCACTTCTTAAGTTTTTAACTAATAACCGTATGGTCCATACTGCGATTTACAAATTCTAGCCGTGGAGTTCGCAAGGCGGGTGCACTTGGAACGAATTCTCAGGTTGACACCAGTTTTGAGATATTAATTCCATAACTTTACGGTGAAATGAATTGGCGGTCCAGTTACTTTCTCGAAACGTCGTTTTTGCATTGAAGCCCTGAACTAACTGGCACGCCAATGCATTTCTCCGCAAATGAATCGGGAAATAATATCTCGAAATTTCTGCCATTCTGAGAATTCGTTCCAAGTGGATCCGCCTTCCGAACTCCGCGGCTAGAATTTCTAAATTTATATGTGGGCCATAAGCTAATTAGTTAAAAACTTCAGTGGTGAATTTACGTTTTTTTCAGCCGCATTCATGGAGATCAATTTGTACGCAAGATACGAAACTTGTTTTTGGGAGTTGGCGAAGTGCTTGAAGCCTGCGTCACTTCCGCTACGGGTCGGCCCGTTATGGCAATAACTCCGGGATTGGCCCAGGCCTTTCCATAGCCCGCCATGATATGGACATAAGCCGGCCAGGGTACAACACCCCCCCCCCCCCTCCCCCTGGGACCGCCTGCGGGCGAAGCATACGGGGGCTAATGGTGAACAGCTTCGCTGTAAGAAAAAAAAAACCTACATTCGTGACTTGCGTTGCGCCACTGTGGTTCTTCACCGTCGCCACAACATCACAAAATTCTAAATGGAGCTCGTTAGCACATATACAGGAAATCACTTGTGGAGAGCACGAAAAAAAGAAGGCGAAACTAGAGATCCAATCTCCGCTTGTTTCGTCCACTTGTCCCGTTTCTTTGCATTGTCCCCAAGTATTCGGACTGATGATGATGTGTGTACTATTGAATATTAGCTAGTTCTTCTACTAGTTGAAGAGTAAATCAAATTATTGTTCAATCGCTGGGTTTGTTTACTTGGTCATTGATGGATAGGTGAATTATTCGTCCGCTCCAGGGAGCAATAGAATCGTCAGCCAATGGGTATCTTTGCAAATTATAATATATATGAAGCATCCATTCGACGAAACAACCAACATGCTTTTAACGTTGAGACTATTCAGCCTGATTGAATCTACGTGCAACTTCATATATTTACTACCAGTGACACGCATGACAAGAAATTGAGGACAAGTATAAATTCGTGTAATAAAAACAGTTATGTTTTTTATATTTGAACAATCATTCTAGGCAGTCTGGATTAGGAAATAAATCCAAAGGGAACCTCATTCACTCAACATTTTTCATTACAGCTTTATAGATAAATTTATTCACGCCTAACATTTGTGGTCACACTTGTGGTTAACCTTTAGAGAAGTGGAACATTTACTTTTCTGCCATACGAAACGGGCGAGAATAATAATAATAGTAGTGTAGAATAATACTGCTACTTATAAAAATATTGGTTTATTATTTCTAGAAAGGAAAGTACCGTCAAGCCGTCAGACCGTCAGGCCTACCAAAGCCACATTGGGCTTCACTGGCAGAGCTTTACAGGCAGTCTACAAACGTTCACAAGAAATTGTTTCTATCGCCATTTCTAAAGAGAGGAAAAAAAACTCAGAAAGAAAATAAAGAAAGCGCATCAATCCGTACATATACGCTGATACACACAATATAGACATTATCACAGTACCTGTACATAGATATATACGCATACATGTCTTGCAAACCTCAATTGGCACGTACAATTTTCACCGTACGATGTAATGAATTAGCATAGCGGAATAAAAAGGGGATACATAATTTTAAAATGAACTAAGAAAAAGAACTGAAAATGCTCCTTTGACAACCTCTGGAGAAACAAACTTTCGGATCACGTTACTAACGCAAAGCCCACAGAAAGTATGCGTAAAAGTAGTAGTATGCGTAATACAGAAAGAGATAAGTAACACCTACTTGTTTAAGTATTGTAGGTACTCAAATCCGCACGTTTTAGTGCTTTCTTGAGCTTATATTTTGTTGTGGACTGTACAACATTACAAGGCAAGTTACTGAACAACGCCGGAACATTGTATTCGCGCATTCTTTTGCGGTATTTTGTTGCACATCGTAGTATTTGATACCGCCATTTTGGTCTAAGGCAGCGGGAAGTTACATAAGACACTTTCAAACGATTGTCCCAGAAATGTCTCAGGGCTATTGTATGCAGCAAGACAGAATAAAAGTCCGGAATTGATAATGCTTTAAAAATATTGGTGTTGCCTTCGAGACACAAGTTGTAATATATAACCTTTAGAACAGAACGCATCAGTGAATTAATTCTTTTTCACAATCGAAGAGAGCAATGACCTTAAGCCGTAATCCCGTATCGGACTACACTGTAGCATAATGCATGCGCTGTGGTTCTCCTTACTGATAATGGTATGAGGTGGCGGATTTTGTAAAGTGAGCACAGCACCAGGCGAAGCCTTTGATAAACTTAGGAAACGTGCGAATTCCACGAAAGGTCGCTGTCAAATGGCAAACCGATGTAATTTACAAATGATGTGTAGTCGATAGGGTCGCACGAACATGGATTACATTGCCATCTATGTAATATTATTCCCCTAGTTAGGTGAAATTTAAGGGGCTTTGAAAGCAGACAAGTTTCGTTTTTAATACGCTAATGTCGATTAAATTTGTTGCAAACCAGTCCATTGCCTTCGTTGCTGATTCTTGTAAAAAAGAAGCTGCTTGAGAATAATGATTTGCACGAGAGACAAACTGTATCGTGTTCATATTGAAATATTTTAATGGGGATTGCATTAGACAGATTGTTAACTTGAATGTTAAATAGGAGGGGGCTTAATATTGAACCTTGTGGAACACCGGCTTTGATTGGCCAAACGCTGCTGTGAAAGTTTTGAACTGAGACATACTGATACCGGTCCCGTATGAAATTATCGAGAAGTGACAGAAATAAAACACAGTATCCCATCATCGAAAGTTTCGTTAACAATAACTCACGACAGACACTATCAAATAATTTGCTTACGTCGAGACACATTTCGCACGCTACCTGGTTACCTCCTAAACAGAAATTCAGAAAGTCCGAAAAATCATCCAAAAGCGACTGAGTGCATTCGCCTTTTACAAAGCCATATTGCTGAGGTGACAATATGTTGTGAGTATAAAGAAAGCCGTTCAAAGTTAGGAGTATATGTTTCTCTGAGATTTGTGTCAAGCAAGATAAAATTGATATAGGCCGATAGTTTTCAACTTTGCCTCGAGATCCTTTCTTATATAGTGGTATAATGATTGCCGTTTTCATTCTGACTGGAATATCTCTGCATGACAAGGTGTCTTTAATTATTGCTAGCAAAGCGGTGCTCAAGCAGGCATAGTTTTTTTTTATTTCGAAAGCTTGCCCTTAGGCATAATACAAAGTATATCAACAATACACGAACCGACTTGATTCATGCAAAAAATTTAGAAGTGAACGATGATACGGTCCATGAATCCAACGTTCAAGGTCGGGTGGGCGGCCAGTTTCTTCGAAGCTGACTGACGGAGATGCCATCGGTACCTACGGATTTGTTGGGTTTAAGACTAAAAATAATTGTTTTTAGGTCACAATCAGTCACAAGTGGCAGATAAGCCGATTGCAGGTTGCTCATTTTTAATATACTTGAATCCGGTTATGGTCTGCTGAAACCTGATATTCTATCATTAAAAAAATTCTATACTCTGACCATCAGATAAAAAGTGGGAAAAATTAGGGCTCATTAAGCAGTTTATTACCAGTACCTCTCAGGTCATTTATTAGGGACCAAGTTTTACGGCTATCAAACCGGACATCCGCAAATTTGTTGCGAAAGTGAATACGTTTAGCGAGGTGAATAGCTGCATTAACTTTATTTCTGTAAAGTTCAGATTTTAAACGAGGTGTGTCACAGTTAGGGGTTCAGCGATACAGGCTCCAAAGCAGATCTTTTTCTTTTATAACAGCAAGGGTTTCACCTGATATACATCACTCGTTAGCGCTGCGTTGCTTAACTGTTATAATTCCAGTAGATTCTCTCCTAAAGCCATCTAAAAGAGCAACGCCTTTTTATATATTTTAGGCGGGGGCAGGGTTGATAGAAAACCGTGCCTATCATACTGTTGGACTAGCCTATCGAACAACCTTGGATCAGTTATTGAAATTTCTTTCTTGGAAGTGCTAGAAACACTCGCGACAGATGACTGTGTTAGAGAAGAGCCAACGAAGTAGTGATCAGCTAGTTTTGCCTGCACAACTGTAGAGATAATGACTAGATTACACGAGCGCGCGTTTATTTGGTCAATGCATGAAGGTGGAAGTTTGTCAGCCAAACATTCTTCACGTGTGGCACAACAGATAGTTGTTTCTCGGCCCCATTTTGAAATGGCATTAAGGTAATCACTGGCAGTTGCCTTTGAAGGACAGAGTGTGTCCATATTTATGTCGCGTATCAGGCACACACGTTCAACTTGGAATGTAACAATTATGTATCGCAGTGGCAAGAACTTCTGACGTAATGAGTGCAATTTGCCCACAAATACACAAGTACATATCGACAATTCCACTGTGATTATTTAACGTAAAAAATGTCGCAGTTTCACCCGCAAGGCGAAGCATCAATTGCGATAGAACCTTAGTAGAGAATGCGGAGTAAGGATAGTAGTTTGATCAGCTGTATAAACTTGGACATGCAGCAGCACCAGCAACGCGCCGAACTGGTGTCGACGCCATCACTGTTTTACCCGCATTCTAACCGAACGCGCGCGGCGTATTGGTCACTTCTGCCAGGGCCTCAGGGGTCTGTTCGGAGGTTTTCGACGTGATCAGAACGGGAAACTAGTTGATCAGTGTCGGAAGTGTTTACCACCTTCTCGCCTTGCAACCTTTTTATATAAATACGCATTTGGTGCCGCAGCTGAACGTCGCCTCCCCTCCCTCCCTCCCGTTCCCTCATGGTCTTTCGCGCGACGGAACAAGTGGCGTTTGCTCTCTATATAGGGTGATTGTAAAGGAGGAAAGGGACGCTTAATTCTGCACCCCTTCAGGAAGCACGGCGCAGAACGCGCGCTTGTTCTCCGCCGTGCGTTCCCTCCCCGTGAAAACGCCCGTCCCTCGCACCCTTTCCCTCGCGCATGCAGCGTCCGGCGCGCGGTGACAATTTCATTGCCATTGACGTCATACGGAACCTCACGGCGACGGTGACGCCGACGGCAGAAATCCTCTTTGAGTGTCTATATAAAATTGCTATCGCAATAACATGATTTCAAAGACGCGTCGTTTATTTCGCCCGAGCAATATAAAGGCGCTGACGTAAAAATAACTTTTCGTTGACGCAGATGAAGACCACGAGCCAGACGACACCCCGCTGTGCTTCTTTTGCCGCAAACAACGCCACTGCCATAGCGTTTGCAGTCATCACGGTGTTCACGCTGTCGTTCATGTTGCTGGCTGCTCTGCTGGCGCCATCCCGTAGCAGAGGTACAGTCGTGCCCGGGTTGTGCAGCACTGAGGACTGCATAATGCACTCGAGGCTTATTCACCTCCGCACGAACGCCAGCGTAGATCCCTGCAAGAACTTCCAGGCATTCGCGTGCTCAGCATGGCCCGCGTCCAAGGAGATAGTCAGCTTTGCTAGTGGTACCACGTGGGACGCGGTGGTGGCTTGGTACAAGGTGAAGTATTCATAGCTTTAATGTACTAGGCGGCCTTTGACAACATGTCGGTCTTGACGTCATTCATTGCATCCGCCACCCGCAGCGCCGAAAGCCAGGGCATTCGATGTACAGTCTGTTTCACACTTAAGGGGAAATCTGGGAGCGCGTTGCATCGCGATGCGGCGAGTGCTGGAGTCGGGCGCCGGAAGCAGCTCGCGCAGGCGCAGACCGTCGAGGTGCGTTATCTTGAACCGCCTCGACTGCTACGGCGGCGCGCGCTGGCCACATCGCCGGGAAGCGTGGTACGGTCAAGGGCAGTTCATTGTTACTGCGGGCACTGAGCCGATAATGTTAACTAAACGTTGTGCGACGCCAACCTCTGAGCCTTCATTGGCAAAATGGGGTTCTACGGACTTCTTTTGACAGCACGCTTCGTTTGTTCATTCGAAGGGCCGAGGTACTGAGTGCGTGCACGCATAGTTCTTCACTGCGTGTGCTACCGTAATGTGCAGCGACAAGGAGGAGGCACAAAAATATGCGCACAACGTTTACTTAACATTATCGGCTCAGTGCCCGCAGTAACGATGAACTGCCCTTGATAGTAGCACGCTTCCCGACGATGCGGCCAGCGCGCGCCGCCATAGCAGTCGACGCGGTTCAAGATGACGCGCCTCGATCGTCTGCGCCTGCGCGAGCTGCTTCCGGCACCCGACTCCAGCGCTCGCCGCATGGCGATGCAATGCGCTCCGAGATTTCCCCTAAGTGTGAAACAGACTGTACAATGCCTTTTCTTTAGCTGTGCCAAATTTAAAAAAAATGCCCGTGGCAGAAGGCATAATCCTAATTCTTGATCTAGATTACTCGATGAGGCGGCCAATTACTTCGACTATAAATCGAATGCTTATTGAACACATAACATATTTACGATAAATAACTTGAGTATTTACTTTACGACACATATTTCGAACTAAATATTGTAGCTGGTGAGGATGCAAGGCATATCGACTTCGAACGAATGTCAAGGATTGCACCGGTTTTGAGATATATGTCGTTAAATTTGCGGCTAAAGTAGGCTTTTGTTCCACGCTGTTTGATACCTTGTAGCACGAAACTAACTGGTATGCCAATGAGTTTCGTTGGACACTTAGAAAAATATTATATCGAAACAAGCGTAGTCCCGCGATTTCGTTCCCAGTCGATATGCCTTGCCTGACTAGCTATGTTTTTATATTGAATTTTGTGCCTTAAATTTAATAAAGAAGCTAATGAGCACAACTATGGTAAATAATTGATTCGGTATTTTCATTTCGCGAAGAAGTGATGACCGCCACATCGAGTAATTGACATGAAGGGTTAAAAACGTGCTATTTGCCACATCATAGTTTTTTTATTGTTACAAATAACCATGCATACAAAAGCTGGACACCAACCTTTTCAGTAGACTGCATCATAAATCGAGGTGGTTTATGCCTACTTTGGTGAAGAAACAAGAATTTACATCGAGGCATACTGCAGACAGCATTTACGTGCGCTTGCACGTGTCGTTTGTTTAAGGTTATTATCCTCAGCCTCTGTTTCTTCCTTTATGCAGATAGTTCACTAGAAGGGATCCTACTTTGGGGTGTAGCGAGGTCTAATACACGTCAAGTGTTCACGCTTGACAATGAGCAGTGAGAATAGAGCGCGCTGCTGTGTATGTGATTGTACATGTGTCTAGGCGTGTGTGAAACGTTAGATGAAGTGCCAAAAAGTACCACGGGAATGTTTCTAATATTCTGTTGCAGCTGTGCTGTAAAATGTGGCGCTGCGGGCGTTCACGTTTTTTGGCAACTCATAGGTCTGGCTACCAAACGTTACAAGATGACCAAACAAATGAAGGAGATATTGAGATCAGCCCAACAAATTATTACATTGTTACTAGACTATACATTTTCAGAAAGTTGTGCGGGATGTGAAAGTTGGAAGTAATCTATTTGACTATCGTTGAAACTTGTATAAAGCTATGTGGCCTACGACAGCTGTAAATAATCGGTGTGACGGTCGCAGAAAGTTATCTGGGGATTATTTTTTTCTTTTGCTTTGCTTTGGTATTTATTTTTATTTCCGAGATCAAACTATCAATTTCTAGTACCATACTGTCTTCATGAGTCCAGTCTCTGCATTTGCTATTACATGGGCTACATCACATAGATTTGATAAAGTACTTCATTCGAAGTACTACCACGCGTTTGATTACCATCAAGTGTAATCCTCAGAAATACACTGAGCTCCCTGCTGACAGCTCATAACAATGCCTCCACTGCCAAATCGTGCTGCGATTATCACAGGGTTTCGAAAATCTTCTGACGATGAGCTCGGAGCGATACCTTCCGGCGAAGAAAGCGTTGGCTATGTACCAGGCGTGCATGGAAGGACAGCCTTTGGGCCAAGCCCGACACGCCGGCATGGAAGCTCTAAAAAAATTCATGCGACAACGTCGAATCCCTTGGCCTGGTGAGCCTGACCTGAACGTGAACCCCCTGGGTGTACTTCTCGACTTCGCCTTCAACTGGCAGACGCCATTTTGGTTCCACGTGCAGGTAGTGTAAAAGTGTTGTCTTTGGTGAACGTGTCTTCTGTCTGAGAAGCAGAGGTAGTTCAATGTATTGTGGGTTCCTCT
Source organism: Dermacentor silvarum (assembly GCF_013339745.2). Classification (NCBI taxonomy): domain Eukaryota; kingdom Metazoa; phylum Arthropoda; class Arachnida; order Ixodida; family Ixodidae; genus Dermacentor; species Dermacentor silvarum. The sequence goes on from NC_051163.1 coordinate 47,199,713, forward strand.
CAAAATTTTGGACGCGAAGTGCGCACTTAAATTATAGTGACATGAGCTATAGGAATCCGCTAGCCGGAAGCGAGGGCACAAACAGATGGATGTGAAGGCTTCTGCCCGCTTTTCCTGCAACGCGTCTCTGAAACATTGAGATTACATGACCTCCAGCACAAAGTGCACGCGAGAACATCGTACATGCAACCACCAGTCATCTTGTATCACCGGGCCTTTGCCCCGCTGGGCAACACTCCAGACACGCGCACGACCGGCTTAGAAGAGAGACTTATGCTCACCTGTTCCCTCCTGGTGCGTTTGGTCAGGGTACTGCATGCTCATCCCCCCATCTCCCGCATTACGTTCGCTTTATCACATTACTTTCAACACTGGACGCGCTCAAGCCACCATCCTTCGCGGCACACACTTGCACAGTTGCACAGTTTCCCTCGCACGCACAGCATAGGGCGTGCGGAGCGTCATATCATTTGGTCGCACTTAGTGATCGCACTAGGCCGATAATTTCCTTGGAGTGTCCACCTAATTGCTACCGCAGTGAAACATCGCGCAGATATTTCTTAAATGAAAAATGTCACCAACGAGAACTTAGTGTAAACATTGCAACAACCCGTGCTACAGGCTCAGAAACGACTAAGAAATGGCAGAACGAGCAAGTACAGAGACTCTCTGTATATAATGAAAGAGGTAGGTATGCTAGAAACGTGAGCTAACGTTTGAATGACCTAGTTTATTGCCTTTACCTAAGTCATTCATATTAGTTTCTTATAGACAACTTCGCTGTTAAAAAATAGTACCTCTCTTGGCCCAACAACGTTCGTTCTATTTTTTAACAGCGAAGCTGTTTAAACCAGCCGCAAAAAGTGCGCGTTTCATAAAAGCAAGCCATGCCGTAGCCATGGCAACCAGCGACACCGCAGCTGCCTGCCACTGCGTTGCTTAGCAACCACCTTGCTGAGGTCGCGCGCTATGCTCGGGAGGGAGAAAGAGAAAATGAGAGCGAGAGAAAGTGCGCGCGTCACGCACTATGCTTGGGAGAGAGAAAGAAAATGAAAGAGAGAGAGAGAAACAAATTGTAGCAGCACCAACGAGGCAACGCGCAGATGTGCTGGCGACGCCAAGCGCGCTTCTCTATTCGCCGCATTAGCGCCGAGTGCTCGCGGTGTCCTGACTGCAGTAGGCGCCTCTGGCGGCGGCTCGGCCGAGCTCCCACAAGCTGCGCGCTACTGCGCATGCGCCGTGACGTGATCCCGGCGTTTCGTCTGCTGCGCGCCGCCCGTACACTGTGCATAGCTTTCTCCCCTCTTCCCCTACGTGTGCTCGGACTGCAAGTGCTTCGCGAGGCGTTCCGCGATGCAACGGACCCCGAGGATATGCTTATACACTTCGTATAACTTAGCATCACTTGGCATTACTTCGTATAACTTAACATCACTTCGTATAGCCATGCCCAGCTAGGAACCGATCAGCTACGCTGTGTCTTCAGCCTTGCGCGACTAGTGAAAGCTACCCCGATTTTTTTCTTGCTTCTGTCCCTTGTCGTGGACACGATAAACGAGTGAGTGAGGCAGACAGGATGTGGGTAATTGCATATAGCTCCGGTGGGCTAAATCGTTACGTGAAAGTTATATGTTGAGCCTGTATGGAGAAATTGACAAAGTATGTTTATCTGCTATAAGAAATGGTGGGACTGCACGGACACAGCATTATGACCCTCAATAGGAGAAATAAAAACCAAACTGACGAGCCTCCAGGATCCTCTCAGCGCATTTCCTGCCCGAGTGTCTTACTGGAAATTTCAGCTTTTATGACACTCATAAGCATACATGTAGTTTAAGCCCAAAAATGTGGTCAAATTAGTGTTGCAAAATGTACTGTTACTAAAGCGCTTATAAGAGAGACGCACAGAGTTAATAATAATTAACGGAACGCGTGAGCAATTAAATGCAGCTGTCTCCAGTGCATACGCACTATGCTCTATTTCACCTGGACCCACGTTCATACAGTTGCATCGAGTTAAGCAGTGCCGAGTGTAGAATGGCGTACTCCGTTTTTTTTTCATAAAATGTACTGGTTAACTATTCAAAGTTGCCGCATTAAGTTGCTGCCTTTTTCACACGTCATTGGCACACCTTCAACTACTCGATTGTTTTTTACCGGGTTATTTATAAAAAACTGCAGGTGTTGCGAGGTAACCGCGGCCAAAGGAACACCCTGGTTCTTCGCTTGGGTAACTTCATAACATTCTGGTCCAACTACCACCAGAGTCTGGTTGCTGATCAGGTGTACTACAACTACCTCATTAATTACTTCGATGCCTTCGCTGACGCCAGTGACAGAAGGCCGACCAGAGAGGAGGTTGCCAGGATGGAATCGCTCCATTCTGACGTGCTGCACCGATTCCTCGAGTTGCAGACACAGAGTAAAAAGGCAAGAAAACTGACCAACTGTATCAGTGCGTCAAACTAGGCTAGTTAGTGAAATTCTGCATTTCTTGCGGTAAATGTCAAAGGTACGAACACGAATTAGGACTGACACAATTAAGTGTTTCACTCGTTCAACACCGTTTATTCATGTTTATGTCCCTTTTTTGTGCTCTTCCCTATGATGGATCGTCTTTTACAAATCCGCGGTCTCCCTCGTTTCTTGTAAGCCCGACAAGGAAACAGGAACATTCACATTACTCATTACCATCTCACCAAAGGCGCGGAAGTTGCATCATTCGTAGGTTACAGATTTTGGGGTGAAATAACGCGATTCATATTTGTTAACAGGTGTTAGCACCATCAGCGTTTTGCTAGTCTGGAAGAGGTTATGAAATCATCTCTAGAAGTTTTGGTGGGTGACTTGGCTGGCCACGAATATTGTAAATGCAGCACACCTGAGGAAGCAGGAAGCCACACTCACCTACACCAGCGCGAGTCCTGAACTAAAACTGAAGGTCTGTTGCGGTGTCAGAAGGCGAGAAGGATTTATCTTCATGCTTCAATATAGCACATCCCTGTGTGAACTACAGAGGAGGAGGGCGAACGGTGGAGGGGGCACATCACTGGGATGAGATCTTAAGGGGCCAAAAGCGCTACCACATAAGTGAATTACCATAAAACTGGAAAACGAAAGAAATCATACGGCACTCTTGAAGTTAAGGCAATCAGTTGCATAAGAATGATATTTTTTCTTTAAAGTACACCGAAACGCGGGTGAAACACGTGTCTCTCGTCCTCTGAATGTCTGTCGCTTCCAAGATTTCTCGTGTTTGGCTTGCTGTCTTTCTCTGCGCACCACCTTGGTGCTTTCTAGTTCAGGTGAGCATCTGCAGTGCCTGCTGTGGAAAGCCAGGTAACAGAATTTTTTCCAGAAATGTACCGGCACTTGTACCGGTTTGTTCCAGAAATGTGCCGGTTTCTTGTGCTTGATTGTACGCCAACAATTTTCATTCTTCCCTATGCTTACCTGCCTGCCGCGCGGAGCATTGACACTAAAAACAGTACAATCGCATCAGCCTTCTGATCTAATTTTCCGTTATAATGCAAAATATAAGGGATGTCTTCTTGTCAGGTGCAGTCATTGTCATGTGGTTAACCTTTCTAGTACTGTGAACTTGTTCCTTGTGCGTGCTCCTTCCTCAATCACCAACTGCCCCATTCATTTTATTCAAGCCTGCAAATACATTCAAGCCTAAACATAAATCCTTGTCGCACAGCAACAAACCTTCACTCGCAGTTCAGCGCCCATCTCTGTCTAATTTAGTGTTCGCCTGCGTCTCAAGCAGTAAAAATACCAATTAAAATATAGGTGATAAATGTAGGTACTTAGGTCTCCCACTTCGACCATTTTCGCTAATAACATGGTTAGCCGAATTCTGATGTTAATTGTTTAATGGATACCTGCACCTATTTCAGCACGCCTGCCATTGTGGCAAGGGCATTCGCGAGAAAACGCTTAGGCACCTCGGCATATCATGTTTTAGGCAGTTTCGATTTCGCAGACGTTTAATAAAATACGCGCTATTTATCTGCGCGTGGGTATTTAACTGAAGATACAGCAACGCATGAACAGGAATTAAACAGAATAACTGTTCAATTTCGTGGCATGCTTGCTCTCATACAGCTGTAAGAGCAGTGAGATATTGAAGTCTCATCAGCCCTCACAATTTGCGGTTACGCTGATGTCATGATCAGTGAAAACATAACAGAAGACATCTGCTTGTGCGTGAAAATAACGTCAACTCGATGTCTGTTACACGTACTGCGTATGACCATGATATTATCCCGATGAAACTGGTGTGTTTATGTGATACCCCGCGTAATATTTGTGCCCGCTTTTGACAAGTCTCTCTACATGGGACACCCCTGTCGTGGTACTGACAAAACGTCGCACCCTTCTTACGCAGTCTCCAGCCGAGTTCCCGCTGTCCGAGATAGAACTGTACACACCAAACATAACGACAGCAGTGTGGGTCGCCAAGCTGTGTGAGCACGTTGCCATATGGCCAGAATTCAAAGATGACGACCAAGTCATTGTCGAGGACACGGCACTCCTGGAAACTGTCAACGCATTCTTCGTGAAATACGATCGAGGCGAAATACTACGTCACATCGCTTGGTTCTTTGTCCAGGTAGTGCACAATTTTTCTCTAAAAAACACCAGTAATAATACCATAAAGTATATCTGATGAGAACAACGTGCTAATGTCAAAATTAATCGCTTACAATAGTAAAATCACCATGCTTTCGCATAGAGATCACTGTAGAATAATTTTTTAATTATGGTCTTTTACGTGCCAAAATTACGATCTGATTGTTAGGGACGCCGTAGTGGGGGATTCCGTAATAGTTTGAACCATCTAGGATTCTTTAGCGGGTTCCTAAACTTAAGTACGTGGGTGATTTCGCATTTCGCCCTTATTGAAATGCGGCCGCCATGGTCGGGATTTGATCCCGCGTCGTCGTTCTTGACAGCCCAACACCATAGCAACTAAGCAACTACGGTGGGTTAGAATCCTTTGCCGTTGAATACCCAGTAATCTAAGCAGTAATATCCTTACTGTGGAATAATAAAGCAGTTTTTACTGACAATTTATGTTTCTAAGTTTTCAAGCGTTCCTGTGATAATTCTAGAATTTTTTTGCTGCGACCCAGTGGTCGAGCATTGCGTAGAGATTTACATTCTATAAAGAACCAGCAACGAGTAACGTATCATAACGTCGCTTCCACACCTATAACAAAACTTTTCGGAAGTTCGGTTCGCTGCACGACTATTTCATTAGCGACAAATTTCGCAGACAGTTTAAAAGGTATCCTCGTGAAACACTCTGGACTGCAGTACACGTCAGGCCACAAGCTTGAATCTCATGATCCTGGTGCAGTTGGTCGCGAGACAGCTGTGATTTCGTCAAACTTCTCATAATCCTAGTCGAATTATCTGTAATATGAATGCATAGGCTCTTTCGACACGAGAGACTAGTGAAAGCGAATGCTTTGGTGGAGTCAGTAACCACAGTATAAAGCCATGTTGCTTACCTGTGGCTTAACTAACGCTGTGGCAGCGATTTTTTGTTGAGCTTAGGCGGCATCCAGTCTTCTGAAACCTTATCGGGCTTCCGAATATGAACACACAAAGTCTTTCAACATCAATAAAATAATGCCATTTTTGCCCAAAAGGCGACGCAGTGACAGCGATGGCAAAGTTCAGCATTGCGTTTAATTCCTCCGACAGTTTTCTAACTATGCGCAACTGTGACTTGTTACAGAGAGGCAGCATATGAGGCTGCGCAGCCTTCATGCACACACCTACGGCCTGCTGAGCAAATTCTTATGTCACGTTTTACAGCGTAAGCTGTTATGGGGTCATTCCAATAACCGTTCCGGGTCGCGATGATGCCGCCGCCGGCGGCGTCTGCCGCGTAACCGCTATCGCCGGAAACGCGAAAAAAGTGCCCGATTCCCCCCGCGATCGAACCCGCGCCCGCTGCGTGGGAGCCGGATACTCGACCACTGAGCCATGCAAGTGCTTGTATCGGGGCGCGGAAAATACCCTATAAGACAAACGCAGGGGGAGACGACTCGGGCCTCCACCAGTATAGTGGCGTCATCTAGGTAAGATGCGTGCAAACGCAGCGTCCGCAGCCGCAGACGATGAGATGCGATTCAGACGAAGCGCGCTAGTTCTCCGCCAAGCCTCCGCCAGTATGGTGGCACCATCTAGTTAAGGTGCCTGGAAACGCGGCGCGCCCGACATGTAAGCGGCAGTTGTAAGGCTTGTTCGGGCTCAGCCGACTGCTGTGCAGAGAGCATTACAAGCCGCAGCCTGCCATCGACGCCGGGCGGACAGTTCAGATTATTCTCGTCAAAACGGGGCGAACGGACTGCCGCGAAGATCCTGTTGTGCGTGGTGTCCAAATTGGAGCTACTCTGGAGCCGCTCCATCAGCTTACGCTGTGACTTTGCTGCGTGTGCCGCGCAGGCCTGTGACATTTTTATACGTGAGGTAACTGATGCTAGGGATCAGAAGGAGCTCCCAGGCCACCAGGCTACCAGCCGTCTCGCACGTATGACCTGAAGGGAAGCGCCACCACGTGACATTCCCGACGTCGCACTTTGATTGTGCACGACATAGGACGGGAAATCAGTGAGGCTATTCAGCGCCAAAGACATATCAAGTAACGTTACCTTGAAGTTTACTGTCGATGCCGCTCAGACCAGTGCATACACCCAGTACCTCAGCAGGAACGCTGTAATCGGTGACAACCTAAGAATTACGAACAAGCTCCATCCACAAAAAGGGGAGTGCACCTGCTCTTGAACTCTGAAAATAGCCAAGCCAGCTGAAGTTCGCTCACAGCTTACTGACTTTGTTCTGCTAATGCAAATGCTACGCTAATTCTAAAATAAAAGCGAGGTGTTTAAAACCAAAATATTCCCTTTAGCTCAGTAGTGATATCAGGATCAACCATAAAATTTTCCAAGACGTTCACGTTTCATTCTGAAAATTGTGACACAAAGACCGATCTGTTTGGAGAAAGCATTTGCTTTAAACAAGCAAAACTGCTTGACTGCAGCTAATTAAGCAATCCTTATTATCATGCGCATCCAGACAAATTGTGTTGGAGTTGGACAGCGTGCGTACAAGCTTTTAATGCTTAAGTTAATGCGTAATTATTCTTTGGCGAGTACCCCAGCTCCGTCACGTGAAAAGTGTAATGCCTTGTATCGATACAAAAATCCTTAGTTTGGAAATACATTTAATCATTATAATAGTGTAAATGTAGACGATTGCAAGCTTTATTAAAAATAAGCAACAACCTAAACAAAATAAATTCACCGACGATTACGGTACTCCCTAATGTGAAATTTGAGTGCACCTCTATTCATGTTTTCATTTCGCATGCCAATATTTTGTATTATGATTATATAGTTACATGGTTATTATTGGGAAGAGAACACTGATAGTGGTGTAGCTGGTGCTGACAATCTCTCTTGTGCGGCACGATAGCAAACGGAGCGAGGTGTGGCGCCACTGCCTCGCTAATAGGGAAATCGCGAGAGGCAGTGCTTGGTTGACGCATGGGCGCAACTCACACCATCTGCCGCACACACACCTCCGCAAATGCAGCGCTTTGTTTCCATACAGACGATGCGCGCTACTATGACGCCATATTGTCGCGATCGTCATTTCACATCGTCGTAGCCATCCTCTTGAGTGGCACTACACTTGTCCTAGCTCCCACGTATTCGTTCCACCAACGACGAGAGCGGCCATTCATCGCGGGGAAGTCGTGCCGCCAGTGTCAGCGGCGACAACACCCAAGGAAGAGCCGCATCGATCCTTACTCGTAGCCGCTCGCCACCGCCCTTTCCAGGAGCAGTGATCCCCATCACACATGCTGGTACCGTGGACTGACCTCAGCACCTGACGCCGTGAACGAGCATAGTCCTGCCCACCTCTTGTCACCCCCCCCCCCCACGAAAACGGACCTGAGATCACCCACGCGCTGGCAATTGAGCGCATCTATAGTTTCATGCAATAATTACTAGAGCGCAATCTGGTGCTATTGTCTACAGGAGTTGCAATCTGGATCATTGAGACACCATGGGAATTATGGAAAGTCTATGGATTTGCCTAAACTTCGTCCTTCTGGCTTCAAACGGCTTCTTAACTTTCTAAACTCTTCATTTTCAACAGCGTAGTGTTTAATAAATAATTAAGTAAACAATAATTACACTGTCGAATGGATGGATTCAAACGCAGGACCTCTTGTACAGAAGCCTGATATTGAAATCATTATACCACGGACACCTGCATCGCAAAGCGGCATAAAATGCCGTCATGTATTTCTCGCACGCCAGTCAGTGCATCTAGATTTGACCACCTCGAAAGGCTAACCTGCTGCAAGAGTATTGTGCCCTTAGAAAAGTACATTGCTCTGAAGGACAATGAAGGCAGATAAAACATGATAAATGAAGCCACCAGAACATAAATTTGGGTGTGGTCCAACTTAAAATTCGGAGGTGGGCCAACTTGGAATTTGGACATGAGCCAACCTAATTGTTGATGTGGGCTAACTTAAAATTTGGATGTGGTTCAACTGAATTTTGGGGCTAGGTCAACTTAAAATGTAGGCATGGCTAACTTGAAATTTGTAGAGGGGACAACTTGAAGTTTGTAGAGAGATCAACTTGCAATGAATGGGGCAGGCCAACTTAAATTTGGGTGTGTGCCAGCTTAAAATTTGGAGGTGTGCCAACGTAAAATTTGGAGGTGGGCCAACTTAAAATTTCGACATGGGTCAACCCTAAATTTGGACATGGGCCAACTTAAATGATGACGTGGGCCAACTTAAAATTTGTATGTTGCTCAACTGAAATTTGGGGCTAGGCCAACTTAAAATTTAGGCATGCGCCAACTTGAAATTTGGAGGTGGGCTAACTTGAAATTTGGTGGTGGGTTAATTTGTAATTTGGCGGTGGGCAAGAGAAATTTGGGGGTGGACCGACTCAGATTTTAGGGTGGGCTAACCTGAAATTTAGGTTTGGACCAACATAAGATTTAGATGTGGGACAACTAAATTTTGGGGATGGGCCAACTTCAAATTTGGGGTTGGCAAACCTGAAACTTGGAAGTGAGTCAACTTGGAACATGAGGGGTGGGCCAATTTGAAATATGGGGTTAGGCCAAGTTAAATTTTGGGTTGGTGAAACTGAAATTTTGGGGTGGGGTAACTTGAAATTTGGGTGTCGGTAAACGAATTTGTGGATGGGCCAACTTGAAATTTGAGAATAGGCTAAGCTAAATTTGGGGGTGGGACAACTTGAAATCATGGGGTGGGCGAAGCTAAATTCAGTGACCGCACAACTTGAACGTTGGACATGGCGCAACTTGATATTTGATGTTGGGCCAACTGAAGATTGCAGGAGGGCCAACTTGGAATTTGAGGAGGGGGCATACTTGATATTGGGGGACAGACACAATTAAATTGGTGGTGGAACAACCTGAAATTTGGGAGTGGTAATCTTATGTTGGGGGGGGGGGTGCCTATTGAAATTTGGGGCTACGCTTACACATACATTGAGAACTCGGTGTAGTAGAGTTTCTACATTCTTTTTAATTTCTTACGTAGTCACCGACTACAGTGTACTTATATACTCGCGGAAAACTTCGTCAGCATACAAAAACTACAGGGGTGGAGCCTCTGCACATGCAATCCTATGCAAAGTAATCCCGCAGAGTTTGGCATCCGTTTCTCTTTTAGTACCTCCGGCCTTTCATAGCTCACTTGTGTTCAAGCAGACGCAATTGTCTCGGCATGAATATCTGAAACGAATACTGATTTCTTCATTTTGGTTTGCACTATATGCCTCTTTTAGGTGCACGATGTATTTATTTCGAAGAGATATTGAAGGTTATGCTGCTGTTTGTACAGCATTAGACTTCTTTCAGAGGGATGCTGTGAAGTGAAATTGATTTTGGAAAAACAAAGATTTCAATCAAGAAGTCATTTAATTAGGTTTTGTGTGAGGACATCCCATGGTCGGTATCTAATATCAGTAATAACATAGCCTGCATCAGATCCCTGAACCGGCTGTATCACTGTGGCATCGGTGCGAACGCCCGGCCGGATGCCGGCATTGATAGTGTTGGCCCCACACACAGGAACATGCGGCTGATATACTGCAAAGTATAGAAGTACTCAGTTCTGATCCAGCGAAGCTGTGACACTTCATCTTGGTTCCCCCTTGAGATAAAAATAAACTAGAATTTGAATTTTTATCCCAACTGCTATTGGGCTTGACAACATATTTCCTCTATGGAAGTGATTTCGGCTTACGTCGAAGGGCCTCGGGTTTTATGCTATTGACAGCACCCACAATAACCTCGTTCAGCTCACTCACTATTTGCACGCGCCGGTGGTTGTAAGTGCGGTTACGTTTGCTATGGTTTCCGCATACACGTACGTGGCACACAATGTTTTCGTGCGCTTCAACAGCCATTTGCAGCTGAGCGTGGTGATAATTTTATCGGCAGAGCCAATGGTACTACAGCTGGCAAAGAACACTCACTAGAAGACGAGCGCGCCAACTTGCCTTGCAATGCTCTCGCATGTACAAAAACTCGAATGAACGAATTTAAAAAAAGTAGACTAAGATGTAATAGCCTGCTAGTGAAGGTGATAAAACCTTTCAAATATGGGCTGTAGAAAAATGAAACATGTGTGATGTCCGTTTTTCAAAGCTAGAAAATGTAAAAAGATTGCTGGGCTATACTTGAAGCAGCAGTGCGGTAGGCGCTCTTTGGTTCTGCAGCCTTTGCTCCACAGCCAAGAAACGTTTTTCCGGGAGCATAGATAGCATGCACGCAGTGCTGATGCCATCAGCTAAAGACAGAACGCTGCCCTAGCTCTACCATCAAGGCGATTGAGTGTAGCGTCTATGCTTCATATTTTTTCCAGCCAAACTCTCTCCACGTTTTTGACAGTGCTCTAACTCCCTTCGCTTGCGTCATGTGGATGCCGCCGATTGTGCGATTGCACGATGGCGTGACTGCGGTCGCGGCATCCGTGTAAATGATATCCCGATAATAGCAGCCAAAGAGAGTAAACTTAACCAGGCTGCATCTGCAACCAAATGAATACACGTAAAGCGCTCGAACAATAGTCAATCGTGTTCTGAAGAAAATGAAGCTGTCCGAATTTTAGAATAAGCAAGTCTGTTCGCACTGTCTCTTTCGCAAAAAGAAAAAAAAAAACAGATCGGTTCACTTAACGCGCAGGTGTTTGCACCACTGGGCGACATTCGCTTACTGAAGAACAAGTTTGGCGACCATGATAAGGGCGTCGAAAACAGGCCAGTCTTCTGTGCCACCGAAGTCGAAGCTTCGTACGGCGTTCTCTTGACGTCAGTCTACGTGGGAACGCGCCTGACCCAACAGGTCAGCTTTGGCTTTATTCGTTGGCTAGGCACTTAACCTGAATTTGCATGTAATTTCTAGCACACATGCACTTCTGCCATGATTGAAAATTAAGCAATATCGCTTAATTACCTTTCTCAACTCTGATGAACCTGGATGGGCTGATGCATATTTGAATCCTGTATTAGAGTACCACAGTGTGACGGGTACGATCTTGCTAGTGCACTCTATTTTCTATCATTGTCAACTCTCCTAGCCTATCTGCCACGTAAATGGAAGTGCGGGGGATGTGTCGCTTTCGGGGACGCATGACCTGCATGATCATAAATTCAGGTCTTGTTAATTTGAAACAGCCATATTCGTATTAACACCGAATCGCAGCAACTCATGTAATCCTTCTGAAGAGGTAGCCACAGTCAGATGTCGGTGTACTTGGCAGGTACGAGGTAGTTTCGGCCGACAAATGTCTGCGGGATATTTTGATATGTGCAATAAACAGCTGACTTTCACCTATACCAGCATTAGTTGCTGCCTTCAGCCATTTTAAAACATTCTCCTAGAAACTTGAGAAAACGTAAGCGTTTTTAAAATATGTTGCACGAAACAGCAGCGACACATACAAGACTTCCAGTAGTTTTATTCTGAACTGGTTGAACTGTTAATATTATGGGGGAAAGTAAATTGCTCTAAATATAAATATGGTATTGCTAATCGGAAGGTAATATTAGGTCCTGTGAAAAGTTGGAGTGTCTATGAAAACGCATCGGATATATTTACGAAGAAATGAATTTTCTGATAACTACTCAACAGAATAGCTCCACACCTGAACTACTCGAAGCATTACACATACGCTTGGAGAACTGGTGCTTGTTTTCTAGGTGTAAGTGAGTGTTCTACTTTTGAGTGTCTCTTTTTTTCTAGTCATATGTTCCCATGATGTAAGTTCATTCGTATTCGTAACTAATTAGATTGTATCCATACTCCCTCGCAGGGTAAAAAGTTTCTTTAATGGATGTAAAATCACCATAGGGCCGCGGTTCCCACACAAGGACTATGACAGCATTGCCCTTGTTGGTTGAGTTTTTCCAGCAGCACAGTCTTAGATACTCTTGTTTCATTAGGGCACAAATGTCTCACCTCAGAAAAGACAAGAATAAAATCTGTGTTAAGAATATCACATGCACTACTCTCCTGTCTAGAATGCTCAAAGATTAAGGATGCAATTGCGTTCCTGAAATAAAGGTATTAGGCACAGTACGCTAAATGAAGTATATGCACATCAAACAATGCAAGGGAAAAATTGTCATCCATCCGAATGTTGCACGAAACCACAACGGAGAGCCCTACGGGTTTATAAGAAAAAGAAAGCTTCCCAGTTAATGAAAAATTCGTCCTGGGTCCGAGATTCGTCCTTGTCCTGGTCAGGGATCCCAGACCAGCACGGATTTTACAGTGAAGCTGTTTGTGGCTAAGGTTTCGTGGGTTTTTCAACTCTGTAAGCAAGAACTCTGGTCCCGAATTTGATGCAAAATTGCTTCATTCTAAGCAAAACGTTATACGTCTCATTACATGGATATGTACTTTTAGTAAATTAGTTATCAATTGGCACCATTTTCAAGATGAGTAGGCTCTCTGGTAGAAAATAAACGTTTCCCAAAGATTTACTTCTCCGGGGTCCACGTTGGCCATGTCTACGCTCACACTGTCCTCTCTTTGACGTCGTTCCACGCTCGTGCGTGTTTAGTTTCCTTCCGCTCTCCCGGGGCAACGGCACCATCCTGCGTTGTCGGTAAGAAAAGCTGCCATTATCCATTTTCATTTTCACTTCTCTTGTCCTAATGGGGAGGCCGCGTATAGTGTGTTCTCCCGAGGAGCTGCCCACCTACGAATACTGACGGTGAGAATAGATCCGGGAATGCAATTGGCGGTGGCGGTCGGCAAATACCAATCGTTCCCGAGAGGCCATCAAGACTACGCAAGACATTTACTCTGTGCCATGTACCAATCAGCTTCGCTGGTCGTCCACCTTCACAGAGTGGAATGGCTTATGATTTTTCCTAAACTGCGAACCGTTCTTATCAGCGAAACCCCTACGGGTTTCCTTTGTAGCTTTATGCTAAATTCCGGTGGATGATTTTTTTTTCCTTTCATGATACTTCCTCCACCTTGCGGGTTTCCACAGAACTAATCTTCCACATCAAACTGTACTTCCTGTGTCAAAATAAATGTGTTGTGTGAAAATTATCTTAACTCTTTGACTTAAACTCGTGCATGGACCACTCTTTGAACACCTTTCAGGCACGAATGCAAGTAAACCGTACCCTCACGTACGTCATCAATGCGGCCGTCAAGGGCATCAACCGGCTGTCGTGGGGAAATGATTCGTCACGCATGGCTGTCATTGAGAAACTGAACAACACTCGCGTGTCTCTCTGGCCTCCGGACTCGCTGCTCACATGGCGTGGCCTCAACGAAATGTACGCTAGCTTCGCGCCACACAAAGACTCGTTCGCCGAGTACTGGGTGCATGGGCACGAACGACTCCGACAGCTGGCCGAGCAACCTCGCTACGGCCAAGCCTTGGAAATTCGACCCAACTTTGTGCTGCCATTGTTCGCCTACGACTACGTAATGAACACGGTGTCCATCGCCGTGACCGCGTTGGGGAGGCCTATCTTCTACGCCCAAGGAACAGCTGCCGTCGATCATGGAGGCTTGGGCTTCGCCTTCGCCAGGGAACTGGTTAAAGCTCTGGATGGCGCGGGTCTCAAAGTAAGCTCCAGAAATCACATCGATAATCTGACATGGGGCTTAACGTAGAGAGTTATTACAGCGAAGCGGTTATATGCTAGGTTCCAGGAGATCGCGTCCGGCAACAGACCGCAAGTAGATAGACCGGAAGTAAATCAATCACTTTCGGCTCCACCTGCGTGGCGATTTCCCGCCAGCTGTGCCTCAGCACAGGTGTCAAAACGGATGATGGATGGTCCGTTGTTTTACCCCTCGCCACCGACGATGCCCCTTTCACAATTGTCGCGATGCTCGGCGTCCGCAGGTCCCACCAATCGCTGTGCCCCTTTGTCTCGTGCCGTAGAGATCGCGCTAGCGCTGTTATCAGCAGTCACCCTTTGGACTCGCTATGGCACGGACGCTCGTATAACCACATCATCCAGGAACCTGACGTGAAGATCCTAACGATGCCGGCAGTGTGCCGCGGCTATGAACGCTGTGGCTCATAGGCTAGTCTATGACGATGGGGCGGACTTGGCACAGCAAATTCACTACTTGTCCATCGCGCCGGGCTAGAACAAGATGCCGTTGCCCTTGCTCTTTGACGAAGATGCCGAAGACACTCAATATAGTCAATAATGACAATATGTAAATTCACTATGGCAATATTCACTACAGCAGACCCTCCATAGTCACAGCTTCGCTAGCTTCCATCTTCGCAGAAGTGGAAGGGCTCTGAACTTTTTTACACACTTCCTCTCCTTTGTATAGAACGGTTTATTGCTGCGTATCGAGCCACTGAAAGAAATATAGTTGCGTGGATACTCTGATTAAAATTAAAAGCTCTTGCCAAATATCGGCTTCTTAGAAGCTGTAGCCAAGAAATAGCACTTCTGGCACACTTGTGCCCGTTGCAGAAAAACGCGACCGATCACAATTAGAGTTATTTCTTTTAAAATGCAATTAATTACGGTTGCCAGCTATTGCACCACGAATGTAATTGAGCAATAATAAAACTCATCCATTACTTTAACGTTACTTTCCTTCCTTTTCACTAACATTAGAAAATATAGTACATAGTACTAGCTGCCCAGCTCTATCAATGCGCCCTCTGCAGCCTTTCACACGTTGTTTATCTTAACTAAATTGTTTTTGAAATTATCTTGGATATTGTTCCCTCTTGTGTTACTGAAGACATCTGCAGTGATAGTGGAAAATCGCTCAATGTGGCTCGTGAAGAGGAAAGTTATGTTGTAACCTTTGAACACCTTGATCACAAGTTTGGGAAGGCGCTCTGGATAGGGCAAGTGAAAAACTGAAAACTCGCCCGTAGGTGATTCCCTGGCATGCACGTCCGAAGCGGCGATCGCTCTATAGAAGTGCGGCTTGAAATGGTCGGTAACCATAAGATGGTCCTGATTTAAGCAGATTTGAGCTATGTACCACAGGCAATCTTGAAAAATATAGTTCACGTGAAAGAAAACATATATAAACATGCGTTACAGCCAAGAACTTCTGTCTATGTGAAATAATTACCAAAATACTTAATTGTTTTACTGTAAGCGTTGCCGAGTAAATTGGTAAATTACAAAACTACCAACAACATAATTAATGACAAGTATATTTACATGTAATTCCTCACGTATGAGTCTGCCCTCTGGAATTTGTAATGAGGCAGATTCTGTTTTCTTGATACCACATTGGTTTGTGCCGTGTTTGCGTGTCTTTTTTGATCACTTCGTATATAAAAAATTTCACTCATGTCCTTGAACCACATGCCTGACAGTTAGTTCTCAAAAAATCATCCGCCTTTCATTAAAGTTAGTGCCACGCTCTCTCTGTTTTTGTGTCTCCTTCTTTACGTTGCGTATGATCTATTGATATGTTCTTTTTTTCTTCATGAATTCGGATAAGGTCATCTCTTCGCTTTGCCGTTATGAATGAAGTGCTTGGCTTTGGCCATATAAATGAAATCAGGAAGACTTGGGGTGCAAATAATGTGAGCCTGAGAGTCAGCGAGCAAGGCTGCTCGTGCACAAGGGGGAGCATGCTATACTTGAGAATTCTGGACCGAAGAGTGAATTGCAGTAGCACGAGCGACATTTGCTTCGCTGTAATTCGGATCACGATGTGTGCTTCGGATTTTCATTAAATCATCGGCTTCCCAGATGGCCGAATAATAGACAAGGCGATGAGAGTAGGAAAGTAGTTAAAGTAGGAAAGAGTAGTTAAGAAATGGACTGATTGTATTGCTTTCCATTTTCAATCACACTTACTGTCTTTCCTTCGATGGTTACGTCAACCGATGTGAAAAGGTTTTTGATACAAAAAACTTCACCCCATAAGTGGTTATCTTTTTCAGGTAGATCCAGCGGGACGCATCAACGACTCCTGGGTGACCCCACATTGGCGCGAACAGACGTCGCTGAAGACCAACTGCTTGTCGTCCGGCAAAGACATCTTTCCGGAGGTGCCTGCCCTCCAGCTGGCATATGAGGCATATCAGAGGCGGCGCCGAGAATCGGCCGCGAATCTGCGGCTATCAGATGTTTGGAGAGAGGAGCAGGTGAGCACCAGGTGTTTCTGCTTCACCGCAGGCACTTTCTTAAATTCCCGACGTCTGATGCCTCGCGCTCAGCTTTTTTGTCCCATTTCAGCCTCTTTCTTATTTCTCCAACTATTACTGCGATCTGGACACTCCGAGCGCATTTATGCCGTCAACGTCACCGTCGTTGCCACCCTGATATATTCCGTATAAAGTACAAGGGCGATAACACCGTTGGCGGGCACAGTATGCTTTATGTCCCACTGAAAGCACGCGATGGGAGCCACCCATGACGGCTCAATCTGGCGCCCGCAAGAGTGGGAAGCTGACAGGAAACGCACCGTCTTCCGTCGTGCGAAAGGCCGTGGGGCTATAGAAGGAAAGGAGGGAGGGAGGGGGGGTCCCCGACGGCAACTGCACATTTCGCGACTACGCGCATGGGGAACCGATGGTCGCGGCTCAATCTCGCGTGCGCAGTGTGGGAGGCAGTGCGAGGGGACGTGTGGGGTCGTTTTGCTCCGTCCCCAACTGTGCACTTTGCATGGCCGCATGCGCTAACGCGTGCCTTAACTTGAACGCGATCTGCAGGTGGCTCATACACTTGTGCGTGCGATCCTCTCGCCGCTCCGTTTGCGTTGAAGCGATACAGAAGCACGAATGTCACTTCGCTCGCTGCTGCTGCCGCACGTCCTTAAGCTAGCGCTTTGGCAGCTAGCTGCCATTGTCAGTGCGATGCGTTCATGCTTGCCCGTGCGCACTGACACAATTCTTTTTGTTTAGTTAGTAAGGGAACATTTCCAAGTTTATACGGCCGATAAATCTACTATCCTTACTTCGTATAGCTGTCTACTCATTTCTTATCGGAATCGATGCTTCATCTTGCGGGCGAAACTGCGGATTTTTGTCAGCTCATTTCACCTCTTAAATACTCGCTGGGTGCAATTCATTTATTGCAAAAGTTCTTCATGTGGCAGCGCCTTTACGATCATAAGACTAAATAGATTACGCAACATTGTGCTGTAAGGCACTATGGCATCGTTTTCTGCCAGGTGAACTGTCTGGCATCAGGTTTTACACAATATTACCAAATATATTATAAAAATTTGGCGAATGGCTTCATCATTGAAGAGAATAGGATAAACAATGGTTGTTTTAGTTTAGGGCTGCACAATGTAAGCAATATCTTGATGTTTTTAACCATTCATTGATAGCATTTTATGGAAATGAACATAGCTTGCCTAACCGGTAGCCAATACGGATTACTTCGTCGAGTGGGTTGCTCACTCTGAATTGTGGAACTGGTAAATTCACAGCCTTTTCTCTGCCTACTTGTTTCACATGATCGTAAAACTGAAGCACTGCACTACTTAACTTATGAAGATTCACCTGTTCACAATAAATTAATCGCTGTATTCTCACCTTCAACAAGGCATACCTTCCAAAGCTTACCATACACATTATTGCATCATGCTTTTACTTTTCTCAAACCGTATAGCGTTAAAGGCCCCAACTTAGTACTGAAAATAGAGCATGCATGTTGGTCTCGAATATGTGTTTTGGCTAATATGTTTCAACCCATGAACAGAAGTGCAAGCAAACCGGTCATTCAAAATCAAATGAGTTTTTCGTAACTTTCAGTGCAAAAAAATACTACACCAGGACAAAAGAGAAAACCATACGGCAAAAGTGCTGAAAATTTAACGAAGAACCCCTACCAGCTTGCTCAGTTCACGCTAATAGCTTAGTTTTCCCTCTAATTCACGTGTATGTCGGGCGCACTCTTAGAACGAAGACAATACTGGCTGCTCACTTCGCGTGAGTTATTAATTGCACGATATTTACATCTATATCGGTGAGTACTCGCACTATTCGGACGTTCAGGCTAGCGTACCTTCACTCTTAGGCGCGTCCAATTTTGCGGCAGACCACTCCTGTGGTGGAGTCCATCCGTGATTGTGCAGAAGCAGAGATGGTGTACCCGTATATGGGGGGACCAAAGGCTCTTAAAAAATGGAGTTGGGCATTTGACAATAACTTACTCGAAAAAAGTTCCCAGCATTTCATTCGCTCTTTTTGTGCGTGGCTCGCATTGCTTATTCAAAGCTTTTGTTCGTTCTCGTTTTTGCGCAGGTGTTCTTTATTACAGCCTGCTTCAGCATGTGCACCCGAACCGGCCCAGTCAGGATTCTCACAGGAGACTGCAACAAGGCCGTCAGCAACTTCCCGGCTTTTGCTCAAGCCTTCCAGTGCCCGTCTGGTTCACCCATGAACCCAGAGCAGAAGTGCCTTTATTTTGACTGAGCCCCACGAACTACCTTACTTTGAAGCATGCTGTTTCAACATTCTTCAATGTCCTTTCGCATTGTACATGATGCCCACTGACGTTAAATGTGAATATCTTAAACCTTGTCGATTTCCACCGATAAAGTACCTTATCTTCAATTTTTAAACGTTATTATTTTCCCATAGTTAACTGTTTGACTCAGCAGGGGCTACATGCTTTATGTCGTCTAACTGCTTTTATATTCCGGTTAGCTGATCAACTAATCATTAACCGCGTTTCTTTGGTTTTAAGATAAAATTACTACACTGCGAATGCATATATTTTACGGCGTCATTTAATGGTGCAATGGGAAATGTAAGTAACCAGTGATGAAGATTTCGCCATGGTAGACTGTCACGTGTGATGACAGCCGTTGCCATGGAAGCCCCCAAGCTGCCCAAAGCTCATAAGCCTAGGTAATGGCCACGACTGGCTAACACAGTTAAAGTATTATACGAGGGCAATTCAGAAAATCATCAGTGCATCAATGATAAAGAGTGCAAAAAGGTTGCAGTACTGTTGGCAAAGCAGTAGGCATGGAGGCATTACTTTCTGAATCGCCCTCGTATATGTCCTTGACTTCAGGCTTGGTTTTTAGCATGAAATGCATTTAGCTCCTGTTGTCGCCGACCTTCAAGCGGCCTTGAGCCAAAAGCCTGAGCCATTACCCAAGTACTCAAACGAGAACATCTGAGAATTCAAAAGCGAACATCCGCGCGTCGTTGAGAGAACAAAACGAGATCATCCGGGCAATCAGTCAAAAGTTAAGAAAATGCGGTCTCTGGCTCCCAACCCTTTGTACAGGACCACGTTACATACGCTAGATACTTCCCAATCAGAGTTTCAAAAATATTACGTAAGGTTTCTTCATAATGTTTGTTGACATTACTACGCTGAATTTTTGTCATTCTCAATAGCGACGTTCAAAAGGCATATAGAGAGGTTGCCTGTGTTGTTTTGAACGCCAGCGATCCGTGAGTCGTGAGCGGTCCGCGACAAGAAAATGTAGTGGCAGACGCTGAGCGCGCTGCACTGTTGGAAGAAGAAAAGCGGTTAAAGGCGGTGGCACCACAGGCAGCAAAAGACACTACATGGTAGTCATTACATGCTTACACGTTATGTTACGGTAGAGCCAGCATTTTTTTCACTAACTTGCTTACCGACTCAAGCCTACAGCTCAAGATATGTGAACTGAAAATCAACATACTGAAAACTGGTGTCGGTAACGGTAAGCACGCACGAAATTTAAGTGGCGGAATTGCACCATACTCTTCTGCTGAATAAATACAAGGGCTTTGGTCTGCTCGACAACAACAGCTTATGAAAGTCCTCATGAAATAACAGGACAACGCTGTATCAGCTTCACTGCTTTCCAGGTAATTTTTGAAAAGCTGTTGCATTGATATACATCATTGTTCCTCCTAACTGTGCTGTGAAACTAAATTATTGTGCGCTTTATGCGCATGAGTTCAAGAATATGTTGGGGTCCAAAACACCACAGATAACTTATTCCCTCATGATCGGGGAGTGTTAGAGACTAATAATATACTACAATATTGTGTAGACATGATGTGACCAGGAAACATAATGTAGCATTGAACCCTCACAACCGCAATGCGGTGTAAGCCAGAACAATACAGCGGAAATACAGAGGCAACCGTGCGAAGGAAGGCACTCGTATATTGTGAACGACACTGGCCATATAAGATATCGTGCCTCGGTCAAAATAAGCGTAAAACACAGATATGGACTACACACTTCAAGATCTAGATCTTCATAGAATATGAGCCTTTGCCTTGTGGGTATCGTCCAACAAAGGCACGTCTAGAACTGTGGTAACTTTTTCTTCTGCATGGCGCTTGTTGGTTAAGGGGATAACTACTCCAAGTGAAAAAGCCTGAGATGTAGTGTCATTTACGGCAAACGTTACTCCATGTTTTGGTGCATCAAGATCAGACGTTGCTCAGAAAGAAAAACGAACAAACTCGTTTAGAGATTTTTTAGTTTGACCACTAATGACGACGGCGATTTCTGAGCACGCCATATTCTGAGCTTCAATTATTTCGTGGAAAGGCGCTGAAACACACACACAAAAAAATTCGAAGTTTCGCCTGAAAGGCGAAGCATCGATTACAATAGCAAATTAGTAGAGAGCTATATGAAGCAAGGATAGTAGTTTATTGGGCCGTATAAAGTTGTAAACATTCGCTTACTAACTAAATGGACAAACACGGTGTCACGCGCCCACAGGGAAACATGAACACACCTCGCCCGATGACCACCCAAACTCGTTGTGAAAACACCAGAGTGAGAAAGCGCGTCAGCAGCCGCGGGCAAATTGACCTTCGCGAACTAAAGTTGAACTCGCATCCCATACGAAGCTACCGGCACTCGGCGCATTCACTTTATCCTCATCGCAAATCGTTTTGAAGATGAGACCCGCGCGGGCGCGCACTTCGCCACACCGCTGATCACTTTCAAAATACGGCGCCCGCGCGGCCGCGCTGTGAGCTGCAGCCGACGGGGCAGAATGGACCACCCTCCCTCTCCATCGCCTCGCCCCCGTGCCTCGTGCGCCAAAAAAGACCACGCGCTTCCGGCCTATACTTCCTCCCTCGCTACATTAAGCTGCGATGGCCGTGTCACAGTCATATGCTTTCACCCACACACACAGCGTACGGCGCGCCGCGCCAATTCTATCGCCGTTGGACTTTATATGGAACCTCACGGCGACGATGACGGCGACGCCGACGGCGCAAATGGGCTTGGACTGTCCATATAAATTCTATCGCAATAAAAACGTATTTTCTGCAAGTTAACTTGAATGCAGAATTCAATTAGCTGATCAATACATTATAACGTATGTTCTCGACAATAGCTGATCTACTATACAAGCTTAAAGGTTGAAATTTCCCGAAGTGTGGTCTTTTACCCGTCATGGAAGCGCATTATGCGGCGTTATGCTGCTGACCTCGAAGACCTGGGTTTGTTGCAGACCGCCGTGGTCGCATTTTCATTGGGGCGACAAGCAAAAACGCTCGAGTCCTTACATTTAGGAACACTTTCAATGACCTTAGACAATTAGTTCGGATAACCCCATTATGGTGGGCTTCTTGCATATTCAGATTGTGATTTCGGCAAGTGAAACCCGATAATTGTTAAATTTTTTATGAAGTAGTTATTGGCGTGCACTGTACTTGATTTGTAAGATTGAAGGCGCACTTGGAAAAAACTAGGCTAGAGAAAAATGTTTGTGCTAAATTGCACAGACAATTGAGCTGCGCAATGATCGTTGCTACGGGCAATCAGTGTTTTTAGCTCTTTCTAGATTTTCTTTTAATAATTGCGTTAGGCGGATACGAGGCAACAGTTATATAAGCGCAGATACACTGGGAGACGGGCGGAGTATGTTGAGTAGAATGACTGCGAGAATTCTCATGGAGCTCGGGAAACAATTGGCACAAATTCCTTTGGCAAAGAAATTTTTTGCCGTAAGGAAGTTCCAGCGGCCACAGGAAACGTGAATGGTTGTAAGATTGGAGGCGCACTTCACTAAAACCAGGTCTGTCAAAATTTTAAATTGCGAAGAGAATCGGAGCTAGCAATCAGTATTGCTAGCTCAGACTGATAGCTCAAGATTTGCACGTGAATGCTTCTCGTGGTACCTAAAGTGCTTCAATTTGGCGCACATGCGCTTAACCTTGTTGCAATATCCGCGACGCGTTTATGCACAACTTCCTATAGACGCACAACGCAACATTTGCGATGAAAGCGAATGGCATAGAGCCTTGATGGCATAGTCAAGCTCATTGTAGTCTAGCGTGCACAAGACCTGAAGTCCAGCCAGGCAGCGGCGAACGAATCTGACGTCGGGGAAATAGGAATACAGATGTTGGTTACTTCACTGAAACATTTCAAGGAAATGGTGGTGAGGACACGGTGAGGACACGGTGGTGCAGGACACCAGCGTGGCTAAAGCCTAAAGAAAATATAACAGTGTTGGTCGACCAACATCGGGAAGTGGGGAACCTGGCTTCAATGAATTTAAATCAATCCATGTCTGAAAAGTATACAACACCCTAACACGGCATATATACGCAGTCCGCAGAAAATTCCACTGCCATAAAGCAACCACTGAGAGTTTCGAGTCCTTAGAAACACGGCGATGTGTATGGTGTACATAGCTCCTTGTCGTTCGATATATTCTAACATACTGTTACACACAGATTCTACATTATCATCAGCTGTGTGTGTGTATGCCATGATTTATGTGTCCGTCATACAACGGGGAGCATTTTGTGAATTCATTTTCCCATGAGGAAATATCAGTTACGCGCGGCGTTTAACCTGCATCAGCAAGGTTTCCACAAAATCTATAATCGATGTTCCTGTACCATATTTGAGGTTGTAAAAAAAAGGCGGTTGGTGTCATCAACTTATACCTCCCACTGAAATGGCTTTCGACGGGAACAGCGTAATTACATAATCGAAGAGAGCTGAAGCGACAGGGCAACTCTCGGTAGTGTGGATCGAATAAGGTCTCTGCTATTGTCTAAAAGTAGTCAGTGTGTGTGAATGTGTGTGTGTGTGTCCGTTTGCGTATGTATGTATGTATATATGTATGTATGTATGTATGTATGTATGTATGTATGTATGTATGTATGTATGTATGTACTTATCTATGTATGTACGTGTGTATTTATACATGAATGAATGAATAACCCGCCGCGTTGGGTTAGCGGCTATGGTATTGCTGCTAAGCACGCAGTCTTGAGATCAAATCCTGGCCGCAACGGCCGCAGAGACCGCATTTCGATAGGGGCGAAATAAAAAAAATGTGGTTGATCCCTCTTATATAGGAATCGGTATAGAACACGAAAGTGAAACGTGTCTTCACAGAAGTAGTGTAATGTTTATTGCACATTGATATATAATGTCTATTGGTGTTTTGTGGCTAAAGCGCCCTTAGGCGTTGATGCACCCACGCTGACGCCTGGTGGCACGTCTCCTCCATCACGACTACCAACGTCGATGACCATGAGCAACCCTTTGTGGTAACTAAAGTAGTTTACGTAACACCTGGACACAGCGGATGGTAAATGACGCGCAAAAATGGCGTCAATACATGTCCTTGAACGTGTTGTGTAAAGCTTTTCGTTGGTCACAAGCTGAAGGTCCAGTACATTGTCCATGTATTCGATCAGCCAATGGCCACTTGGCTTTGATATGTCTACATTAAAGTCACCTGCTACTACCATAGGGGCAACGCGATAGCTACTTGCTGCGCTGCGGGCGACTTCGGCTGCTGACGGAACGTAACACTGAAGCTTCGCATCCAGGTAGTTCTTGATCCGCTGTTGTGTCATGCTTGGAGATATATAGACAGCGAACAAAAGGACACTCGTGCCGTTTATGTTGGCCTCGCCTGCACATATGTCGGCAACAATCGGAGCGTTCGTTGCAGCGCTGTCCCGTAGGATGCTGTGTTTGTAGCAATCAAAGTGGGCACCATTACGCCTGAATAGTGCCACACCTGCTGCCTGACGGTTAGGACGTTTGTCCGCAGACACGCACTCGAAGCCGTCGACAATTGGAGTGTCTGCAGCATCTATCCAAGTTTCACTGAGAAGGAGAAAGTCTACTGATAGAGTTACCGGATCGACGAGAAGGTCTTGCGAGTGTGCTTTCAAGTTACCCACATTTAGGCTGAGTAGCGAAAACGCTGTGCTGCTGGTGTGGTGATTGAGTAATGCGACCACCTCATCCGTGATTGTTGTGAGTTTGTGGTTTTGGAGACGTAAGAATTCGTTTTTCAGATCTGGATTGTGTCGACCTTTTGCATGGTAGAACTTGAAATCATCGGTGTCATTAGTGATGAACAGTCCTTGTACCGTAGAAGCTCTCGACAGAGCGACATACACTAACTGTTGGTCATGCGATTTGTCGTAATTGTATACGACATTAGTATACGTGCCACCCTGCGACTTATGTATAGTGACAGCCGCTCCTTCGACCAGTGGAACCTGGGTTCGCCGGCATTTCAAAGTGGGGTTGCTCAACTGAATTGTTGCCGTCCGAAGGTGAATGGGAATCCAGTCGGTGTTAATGCCAACCGAGGTGGCATAAGCTAGCCCCTTTGATCGAGCAGCGATGCCAATCTTATGTGAATCTCCTTGAACCCACACTCTGTGGAGGAGGCCGTCCTCTTGAAGTTCAATGTGCTTAAGAGTGCACATGGAGCCATTCGTGAGACCGTCTGCAACATCAATGTTCGCAGTTATCATGTACTTCTTTTCCGGAACAAGGGATACTTTATATGCCAGCCCAGCTGTTTCTGCAACAGTCATCTTGTGAATCTTAGATCTCATAGATGCCTCCTGATTGGCGTCCTTGTAGCCGATCATAACGTCTTTGGCTACAGAGGTAAACACGTCGGAGTTTCGACTAAGGACCATGTTGTTGTATGCTGTAACATCGCAGTTCTTCAGGAAGAGGCGAATGGCATCCGGGCAGCATTGTTCTGCCTCTGACTTAGTGACGAAGCGGCTTTCGATGAAATCTGTCTCTTCTTGCGTGAGGCGGTCACCGTCCCCAATCTTCGTCAAAACTGTTGAGAAGGCGACATCACTCTGACGCATGACTTCAGTGAAAGGGTAGAAATTGAGCATTTGCCATATCGTCTCGGAACCAGCCAAGCTCTTGGTGTCCCTCTTGTAGATAGGCCTGGCACGAACGGGTGGCAGCTGGCGCAGGTCACCACAAAGTATCATGTGAAGGCCCCCGAATGGGACGTCGAATCGAAAGCATATCTGCTGTAGACGGCGGTTTACTTCAATGAGAATGTCAGCGCCGATCATGCTCACCTCATCCACAAACACAGCCACTACATCCCGCATGCCGCTTCTATACATGCTTACGGTATCGACGTTCATCCCAGGTCCATGACGCCTAGCTTGCACGATCCTAAATGCAGAGTGTATGGTGGTGCCATCGATGGCTGTTGCAGCCTTGCCGGTTGACGCACAGGCAATGTACGCATTGGTGTTGTCATCAGAGGTGCACAGCCTGTTGACAATGTCCATCATGAGGCGCATGACAAAGGTCTTTCCACTGCCTGCCGGTCCGGTAAGGAAGATCTGTAGCGGGGGTAGCGAATGCCCCTCTCCATAGGGAATGAGGCAGTGCATACAGTGTAGAAGCAGCTTATATTGGCCGCGGTTCACCATCCTAAATTTATACCGGAACTCTTCGGCAGACATCACGTTGTCGCGCTTCTTCACGACTGCAGAAAGCTTTGTTTTTGCAGCCTCGCAAATGTCATCGTTATTAGGTCGCATCATTTTTGTGCGAAGTTCATGTTGTTCCAGTTCGGCTTCTGCAGCGTTTCGTTTTCCAATCACAGCGCCGGCATGAAGAGCGGACGTCTCGTGCGCCTCGTATGGCTCTGCGGCGTGCAGCGCCTCGCAGATCTGGAGCGTTTTTTGAATGTCTAGGTTGGAGCAGAATTCCTGCATGCGTTCATGGAGGAGCACTTTGTTGTCATTATAGATGGTGGCAAACTTGTCACAATCGAGGATATCGGCTACCTCACTTCGGAACGGGTGGTTCAGCAGCACAATCTCTCTTTGGTAGTCTCTTTGTTTTGCAGGATCGTAACCAATGTACCTGATGACGCGAGGCACACTTCTTCTAGCGTAGCTGCCGTCCCTCTTGTTGTAGTAGTGGGCCGAGAACTGAGATAATGTCACATCTTCAAGGTGAGGCGGTCTGCGTTCATACTTTTCGATGCAAGTCTCCTTCCAAACGTTCGTGTCTTCATCATCGAGGGCGCGCAGCTGCGCGCGTGTCTTCTTGACACGCTGCCGCTCATCGTACCAGCAGGTAGGAATGAACACAATATCGCGACTAGACTTGGACATGGCAAGCCGAAGAAGGTACCAAGCTGCCTCCTGGCTGCTCATTTCCACAGTATTGAGAACGTCCATTCCCAGTTTCTTCAACGTATCGGTGTAGTCAGCATCGGGATACTGTTCACGCAGCTGAATGAGTTTGCGGTGAAGGTCGCTTACACCGCGATTCGTCTTGTTTATGTAATCAAGGACATACGTTGCGCACGAGTACTCCTCTAGGATGTACTGCAGATCCATGTTAGAACGGAGCTTGGTACCAATGTAGGGATTGAAAGGGCTCACCCAAATCTGATCGATGCGCCTTTTCAAGAATACCATAGGACGCTTGATGCCAGCCCGGATGACATCGAGGTATCGAGTTTCATCCATGTCGTGTGCTGCTAAAAATGCTTCGAGACTGTCATAACTTCTTGTCTCGAGATGGTCATGCATATTGTGAAAGATGTCCTGGTAAAGCTTGCGGCGCTCATCGTCAGTGCTCATGGGGAGCAACACACGTGTGTGTGTCATTGGCCAGAAAGGGGCGCCAAAGCGACACTTTGATGCAGCCTTCTTATAGCAGGTGAACGTATGCGAGTGGTGTTGATCGTCCGGTCTCGGAAGGATGTCTTTGTGTTCCAAGCTCACAAGCGAGTCGATCAGATGGCATGTGTTCGGCATGTGCTCGCTGACTTCTTCATGGGGATCATTGTCCAGCCACAGGAGAATGTGGGCATGTGCACTTCCCCTGTGCTGGAATTCGATTCGTTTGAAGAAGTCCAGAACCCTGTAATCTCCAAACGGAGAGGCGCTGCGGTGCTTCAGAATGGCGAGGAAGACATCCACGAGCTTGTTGAAATACAGCACGCATGTCACAGGGTCTTGGTTCACCAGCTCCGTTCGTTGCAAGGCTGTCATGTCGTTCAGAGGGTCTCCGTGAAAGGGCGCTCCATCATTTCGCAGGCGGTACAGTAGGTGAAGCAGATCGGGCCAGCGAAACTCTGAGGAGCTGAGTGTCAGGAAAACAGTCGGTTTACCTAGCTGTCTCATCATGGAGAAAACATCCTTTTTCGAGCTGACCAGTAGGATAGCGAGTTGGGGATCGTCCTGAGGAATGAGAGACTGTTGTTCATGCACGTCTCGATGAAGTCAATGTCCTCAATCATGCGCTTTGTGATACCGGCTGTGTCACGTGTGCTTCGGAAGGTGACTTGCATTCCGTCTCGTATGCGAATGCGCAGCACTTTCATAGCCATGTACAAGATATGCTGGGGCGTGGCTCCACGGCGATCTTTTCGCCTGATTTCACTGGATGCCAACATGAAAGCAGTCACACGGTCCACTGTGAATGTTCTTGGTTGGCCGAGGTATATCGCGGGAAACGAAAGTTTTTCAGCATGTTCGTCAAAGAGGAGACTTAAAGGCACTTGATTGGCTCCGGGGCACAAGCTGAGATACTTGTCCTCGTTCCACAACATGGTGTGCTGTTGGGCGAGCATCATGTCGTAGTCGGAAGCGTCACGCTCGCAGCTTTCAATCATATCATCCGTGGCATGGCCGTTTATAACCTCATCAGTCTCGTTCAAGAAATTTTGGTCGATAACGACATTGTATTGCTTGTAGAGAGGCGTTGTGTGGAGGTATCGTAGCCAAGCCTTCACGGTGCGTTTCTTCACGATCCCGGTCAAGTATGACGACTTGTGTATCACATGGCGCTTTATGTGCACATTAATGGCGTGGTCGTCGTGCAAGTGCCTCGGTAGTGACGTCACCATGGTGTTGACGTCAACCGGAACGTTGACGACCTGGCCCACGACCCCGAAGTTACCAACGGCGTTTCGCAAACGTCTGATCTGCATAAACGGCAATCTGGGCGATATGAGCCGCTCGGAGATGCAATCGAGGGGAGGTAGATGGGTTGGGTACTCCGGGTAATTAAAGCCGTTGCAAGTCGACATCAGGGGCACCTTACCATTGCACAAGAATCCTCGACAGTTGGCACATAAGCGGAAGTCTTGGAAAGACTCGCGACCGGGATACATTGTCCGGAGACACTGCATTGCACGCGGCGGAGCATCGCGCAAATCACACGTGAACCACAGGCGTTCGCAAACTGTGCAGGCGAAACCAAACGGGTTGTCACTGAATCGTTTGGTGAACTCGCGGTCCGCTGCAGCGAAGGGTGCATGATTTGCGGGTCGTGGACCATCCTGTGGGTGTGCTGGGCATCCTGCGTCGTATTGTCGAGCGGCGTCCCGCTGGCGGGTCGCTTCGGCGAAGGTACGATCATTTCGGTCTTGGTTGGATGTGTGTATGGCAGCCAGTTGGGTCGCGATGCGGTGAACTTCTGGAAAGCGAGAGGCAGAGTTCTCAGCTTGAGCCGTGAACGCGCGAAGGCCTCCCGCTCCCCCCTGGCGTGTCCATCGCTGCACTAAACTCACTTGCGCGACGTTAGCTCGCCGACGTCGTTGTCTTTCGACGGCGCTTAATGCCGCAGTTTTCGTAGTCGGTGCCATCACACTCGTATCAGTAGACAGCGGAGAAACACCGTCGGTGCATATGGAAGCTGCACTACGCTGCACACGCTAGCACTACGCGAAAGACGAAGCACGTAACTGACACACTAATACAACGCGCAAGACAAAGCGCGTAACTGAATCGTCACCGAGTCAAATCAGCGCGTACAGCGCGTCGTAATTGCAGCCTCCGCGATCAACTTCAGAAACATTTTCAGAGCTAATTGCGGAGGCCACGCTCTGCTGTGCTGAGTACGGTGAACGCCACTACCAACGCCACCTAGGTGGCGTTGGTAGTGCTTCTTGATGCCAGCGTCCCTTCGAATGCTGGCATCGAGGCGTCGTAGGGCTGAGACCACCGAAGCGTTCACTGTCGGTGCGCGTTAGTGTCATAATGCAGTACTTCTCTTTTCTGCTCGTAGGCGGCGGCACCGCCCCGAGCAAGAGCGCGGGTACACGGAGGAGTGTTAGATATATAAGGCGCGTCTGTGTAGCTCTCTGCAAATGCGTTTGTGGCGCAATGGGTTAAACGCTCGGCGATCTATCGTCGCGGACCGAGAGGTCGTGGGTTCGATTTCCAAATTTTCCATGTTTGTGGAACTTTTTCTTCTGGTTTCTTTCTTTGTATTATGTTCTATGACGTATTTCCGTGACGGAAATACGTCAGTGAAGTCTTGGTGGACCCCCGCATAAAACACTTTCGTGTTAAAAAACGCCCATTTCCTGTGCATTGGAGGCACGTTAAACAACACCCTAGAAGTCATGCAAAGAATGTGTGTACGTGTGTGTAGGTGTGTGCGCGCGTACGGGTGCGTGCGTGCGTGTCTGTGTATGTATGTATGTATGTATGTATGTATGTATGTATGTGTGCACGTATGTATGTGTGTATGCATGCATGCATCATGTATTTAAGTATGCATGTAGGTCTGTGTTGCTTGCGTGCTTGCATGTAGTAAAGCCAATATGCGCGCGCGATCAAAGCTCTTTCACTTCAGACATGAGAGAGAAATGCTAAAGCGAGAATGAAAAAAAAGTTATATATGCGAAACACTGTGTTTCATTAAGTCACTAGAAATAGATTATTCCTTCGCTCACATGTGCGTCCGCATATTATAAAGGTTAAGCCACGCGCTCAGCAATCAGAAGAGAAAGGACTAGCACTGTGATAGTATGGCAATCGCGGTGATAAAATTGCGGCTCACTGGTATATAGCGTGGGGTTGACTAGTCAATTGAAATTCTAATGGCGCTGTTGAAATGACATTTTACAGGCCAATGAGTAGTAGAGTCTCGATGGTAGAGTCGCCAGGTGCACACAATACATTGCGACAAAACTCGCGACGACGCAGCAATAAGCCATGAGTACGTTATGTACCAGTGAGCCGTCATAAATACACTGTTCACCATACCCTCTTCTCTGGGCCCCGACCTGCAGGGTTTTGAAGAGAGTACGATAATATTGCTCTTGTTTATAGCTGTATATCCCTTTCGAAAAAATCTCTACCCTTGGGCACTAGTAAAAGTATAACGCTTATTACTGCGCCGGAACGTTCGTGATGGTACCGTAATCTACAAATTTTCTGGTTTATTTCTCGCGTATATTTGTTGAGCGCAGAATTTTTGGGATGATGGAATTTTTTCCGTCTTCAATAAAAAAGAATTTCGCATAGCTTTACGGTAAAGTGTACAATTCTACTAAACGTACACAATATTATCCAGGGTGTTCACTTTTACGTTTTACGGAATTTTCAGAAATCGCCTGTCGCAGGTAGCATAATTTTTATCATTGAGTTGGGTTATTCGATGAGGCGGACATTAGTAGCACGAGAAATCGAAACACATATTCAACCAATTAACAAAAGTTCACTAATTAACTCCATAGTTATTTAGCTATGACAGATATTGCAGTTTGCGAATTGCAGCTGGTGAGTTGTCAGGCGTATCCACTTGGAATGAATTTCCAGAATGACACCAGTTTGGAGATATACGCCATCAAACTCGCCGTAAAAAATGCACTGTTGTTCCCATTACTTTTTTTTTTACCAAGATGCTGTGTTATATCCCCTTCAGTCACGGCGTACACATTTGTGTACGCGACTTATTTTCGCAATTTCTCTGCAGTGGTGTCAAGGAATAGATCGCGAACATTAAGCTTATAGTAACTTGAAAATTGCGCTTACCTAATGCACCTCCATTTTATTTCTGAGTGCAATGTGTCACTATAGACGACCGCTTTGGTGAAGGCACTACCGTGTTTGACGGGCTGTTCGACGTGAAGCGGTTTGGTAGCAGCTGTGAAATAACTTTTTTTCCTATCTAGTAATGCTTGCAGCGAATAATTAAATTGTGTATGTAATTCGAGCGGTTTACTACATTTATTTTATGAAGAAACGTAGTATTACTGACTGATCACTAAGCAGATATTCGATAACTCTATAATTATAATGAGTCATCATAATATGCACAAGGAGTCCTTCCACTTCCTAGATTTGCTTTCAATGGAGCATGCAGTACCTTGGCATAAATACTTGTAAATTTCATACATTTATCGAAAGTCTATCATAATTCGTGACTGAAGGGGATATATTCAAGCACAAAAGTAAGTGGAAAGCCCATGTATTTCGCTCCACACTTTGGGAAATAATATCTCGAAACTAGTATCATTCTGGAAATTTATTTCAAGTGGATGCATCTTGCAAGCTCACCGGCTACAATGCGTAAATTGCAGCATGTGCCGTAAGGTAGTTAACTAAGAAGTTAATTAGTCAATTTTTGTTAATTAGTTGACTATGTGCTTCGATTTCTCGTGCTACTAATGTGCGCGTCTTAGAATAACTTAGCTGAACGATAAGCATTATGCTACATGCCACAGGCGATTTTTGAAAATTCCGTAAAGCTCAATCTTGAACACCCGATATATTGTGTACCTAACGACAGCAATATTATGGTACTCTCTGCAAAGTCCAGGGCGGGGCCTACATAATGGGGTATGGTGAATAGTGTTCTTTTGACTGCTCACTGGTACATAACGTACTCATCACTTTTTTGCTGCATTGCCGCGAGCTTTGCGCCAAACTATTGTGTGCGCCTAATATACGTATGATTTATACGTGTAATTTCGCACGGGTATGCGAAATCCCCAGAATATAAAAAGGAAAGGCGGTGTGCCCAGAATATTAGTGCGCTGTCCACAAATTACTTTTAAAACTTAAATTCGTTACCGCAAAATGGTCGTCAACAAGCACTATAAAAAAGGACCAGCATACTTGCATAACTTCTCCATGCGAAATTTATCTCAGTCACAATTACAACATGTTATTGTGCACTCGACAGAAAATTAAATGAGACATCCACCCAAACGTAGCAATTGCTGCAAAGGAAACCCATACGGGTACCTCGAACGAAAGCATCGAAGTTGAAGAAAAATTTGTCCTCTTCGGGACTCGAACCCGGGATCAACGCCTTTCCGGGGCAGCCGCTCTACCACCTCAGCTAACCAGGCGGCTAGCAGAGGGCAGGGCAAAGTCGAATTAATCAACAACTCGATGCAAAGGCAAGTGTTTGACGTAATAGTTCAGTGGAAACCCGCTAGGCGGAGAGAAGTAAATAAATGTAAAATGAGACACCCACCCCCAAACGTAGCAATTGCTATAAGCAACTGTAACAATTGCTACGTTTGGGTAGATGTCTCATTTTGCATTTAATTATTTCTCTCCACCAAGCGGGTTTCCGCCTAACTATTAGCGCCATCCACCGCAAATTATTGTATCTTCGTTGGCATTGCTGCTTGAGTGTCGGAGTTACTGCAGTAACTGGGAAGATGCCGCATGAAATGTGTTGCGAGTCTGTTTCTTCCCTATTCCCCTTTAAAAATGGGGGGGGGGGGGGGCGCAGAATAAGCTCCAAAATCCAGTGCCCTAATACGTTATAGTAAATGCCATCTGACGTACCCAAGCCACATTTTGATTATGAGACAGAAATCAAGGAAGGCTCCATAACAATTTTGCCCACAGGTTTTTGTTAAATATGTTTCTAGATCTGAACGCACTAGCGTTGTGCATTTAGTACCAGTTGTAAATTACTTTCGGGGATATTCCATCTAAGTGACACTGGCGCTCATAGTCCATTAGGCATCGATTTATTGCCAAGTGCACCCATTTGCAAAAATGGCGACCCTCCTAGGCTCATTGCTAACTGGAACTCACCAGTAAAAATATATTTCGTTGTAAAAGCGAACAGATACACTTTTTAAGAATTACTTTTATTTTACAACACAGTTGTGCAGTTATGACCTAATATTCTTCCTGGGCTAATGTTTATTTTTATATGTGACAATATTTTCGGATGTATATGAGCCTTAAACATACATGTCTATTTTTTCCCGTGTACTATATCACTCTTTACATAACTTACATAACAGCGAGTTTATAAGACGTGCGACTACTTGTTTTTCTGCCTATAATATAGGGCGTGCCTATATTTATTTTTCAGTGACTAGGTATTATTTCTTATTTAAATAATCTGCAGAAGATGAGACACAAGTGTGGTGGAATGAACTAAAATTAATTAAATTGATCGCACGAGTTAAACTCAGGTTCCATACAGAACGCATAGTTGTGCGTACCATTCCTATAAGGAGCAGTAGTTATTGCTATTACTGTGTTGTGGGCACACACATCAATTTTCTGCCAACAAACTCGCTATTTGCAGTGCACAGCACTAACTTATGAAAAAAAAAACACTAACAGTGGTGGAAGTAGCGCGCTATCGAATACTGTACAAAAAGTTCAATATTTTTCCAACACTTAAAAAAAAACAAGAATCACAAGAAGTTTCGATATACCGAATCCTCTCATGAGAGGCGAAAGAGAAACAGCAGTGGTGCGTTAAAAGGTGAACTTTCCAAATCACGCCAAAGATTGTAGGAGGCAAACTTCGCAGCCTGCACGTTAACTACATATAAAAAGTG
The DNA here is from genome assembly GCF_013339745.2 of Dermacentor silvarum. NCBI lineage: Eukaryota > Metazoa > Arthropoda > Arachnida > Ixodida > Ixodidae > Dermacentor > Dermacentor silvarum. Next base: position 47,234,090 of record NC_051163.1, read on the forward strand.
TTTTTATATACAAGAAAAACTGTCTTGAAAGCTTTCCCAAAGTTGCGCGATTAACTCTCAGGCGCTTCCAATGGCACATTTTAAGGTTTCGTTGAGAAATGTATGAAACGCGTAAAAATCCAGCAAAAAAAATGGTATCAGTAATAGTGCTAACGCTTCAGAGAACCACAAGACTCAGTTTTAGAAAGTTTCGACCTTTACCTGCTCTTTTCAACGTATCAATGCATTTTCAATTTTATTTTTCTGCTCACTAAAGTGTTTAGAACCAGGTAGTCAGTAAGATGTGTGCGAGACTTGGCCATCGGAACCATTGAAAAAGTGTACGCTCACTTCACCTGAATCCATCGAAAGAAACACCTTGGTTCCTGCAACGCATGAACTCATTTTCTTTTTTGCCTGAAAGGCACATTCGCTCTACACTTTCGTCTACTTCAGTAAACACGATGGCCCTACTTACATGCTTGCGAGAGCAGGAAAAGTTGGGAATCGAGGAAGTAAAACGAACTCTAAAGTTCGTCAGCGAACCACCAGAACGCTCGATTACACGAAAGTTGTTGAGTGCAAAAGAAGCAGAATTGAAACAAGAATTTTCTTTCTCTTAATTTGCTGTGAATATCTTTTCTTTTCCACAGTCCTCTATAGAGACCGGTACAGCCGAAAATCCTGAATGTTCATTGAGGTGTCTATATGTCTCTCTTTAAAAAAAATGAACGTTTACTCTTCATTCTATTCGAGATAGGATAGACATAATTCAAAGCTATCTGAGCTTGAGAAAATTCTGTACATCAATTTTGGGCACGAAGGTAGAAGACAAGAACATGACAAATCTTTTATGCACGCATGATAAATGCCTTGCCGTATGTTTATGCCAGGTCGCTGTGAAGCGGCTACAAACGTTCTTCTACACGAAGCATACCGCTACAATCCCACTAAACCTTCACTATTGTTTGTTATAACGTAGCCGTACCGCGTAATTTCATATAGAGTGCTTATTACTGGCAAACATAACGGGAGTAGCGATATGAACGCTACAGATTCTTTTTTTCTGAACACACTGTTTTGCTTTGAACGAGTGATTGAGCAGCGTGTCAAAACGTATGGTCATGAAAGAATAAAAATAAGAAGAGGTAGACAAAAATGCACATGCAGAACACGCGTATACAATCACGTGGGCTTGGTATCAGCGCATGCTCGAGTTTTTTTCCACGTGCTCAGCGGCATTTCGCTACTTTCCTGGCCCCTATAAGCGTGAAGCCCAGTAACAGGCAGGGATTGTGCGTGGAATGCCGAGTATCGCATAATCTCTGCGGGCTTTTGCTTTTCAAAGCGTCTACGCATTTTGCCAGAGTGGTAACGTCGTTCAAACCGTGCTCGAATAGTCTAAAGTCTCAGTGGAATGAAGTACGAGTATCTGGGGAAATACAACCTGCGAATCTTGAATTGAGTGCTGAATACTTTCTCATTTCTCATGAAATATAAATTATAAAATTTGACCGTAGTCTCTTTGGTTAAACAGAAGGGGCTGACATTCATTATTTGACAAGTATGTAATACCATTCGGAGTTCAACCTCTGGGAAATGGAAAACCTTGTAAATAAGAAATTGCTTTCAGCTATTTTGGAAAGTATAAGAGTGGCTGGGGATGAAAGAAGTGAACCGCATGTCACATGAGGTACGTCGTGTGTTGTGTTCATGAAAGAGGCGAAATGTAATGGCAGGGTACCATGAACTTGATTAGAGGAATGCGTACAAGGTGAGAATGGCTAAATAAATAATAATAAAAAATGAATAATAACAAATGAATCACTGGAGAAGGTACGTGTTCCTTGAGATTGCTCATTAACTGGCGCAATCATTCGAAACACTCCTGACTTCCTTAGATTTCCCTCCCGCCAAACTCCAATAAATGTAGTTATCTCTTATATTAGAAGCCAGCGGGTATTCGACAATGTCGAAACGTTAGTTCTCGAATCGAATGCCCTCTTAACGTTTTCAACGTGCGCTCTGCGTATAATTTTTTACGTTTAAATAACGCTTTACCAGTAATAAAGCTTCAGTTGTACATTGGCGCTTGTGTTTGTATGTTAAGGCCACTAGCATCCCGCGACATTATATTTCTCAAGGAGCACACCGGAAGTCGGCCTCAGGCAACCTGAAACAGAGATATCTCCGAAGAAGAACGTAAACTTTATTATAAAATCAATCAGATTTGAGTCCGTCGAGTTTTTAATGGGTCTGGGCACCCGCCGCGGACGCGGTTCCGAGACTTTGTCTCGAAGCGGCTTTCTCGGCTCCGAAACCGTGAGAATAATAAAAACTATCTAAAAGGAGGTAATGGTTCAAGTTAAAAGTTGTACAGGACAGATGTGATATAGGAGCATAAGTTTGGTTAAGGAAATGGACAGCTACCCGTCAGGTCTTTCTCATCATTATGATGATTAACTATCATCATCAGCAATGGCTCGGCCGTCGTCGTCGTCTTCTACGGTAGAGCACTGCACGGGCTCGGGCTTACCCGAAAGCCCGGGCCGGGCCGGGTAAGACAGTTTTTTCACGGGCTCGGGCCGGGCTCGGGCATGCCATGTGCTTTGTGACCCGGGCCCGGGCCGAGCTCAGGGTTTTTTGACGCGGGCCCGGGCCGGGCTCGGACTTTCTGGCGCTGTGCATGTAACGTGCATCGGGTTATCTTCGCGCATCTCGACTCTTAAAAACGTTTTTTTCGGTCTCGGGCCGGGTTTGGGCCAGTTTAGAGCCGGGCTCAGGCCGGGCTCGGGCTGGGCTCGGGCCTAAGGTAAAGGGGTGGTGGGCCGGGCCGGTAACGTAGAATATTTCCGGGCCCGGGCCGGGCCCGGGTCTCACCATAAATCTCTTGGTCGGGCTCGGGTGGGCAGCCCAACGTAAAAACGGACCCGGGCCAGGCCCGGGCTGAAAAAGTCGGCTCGTTCAGTGCTCTATTCCACGGCAGGCTCGTTGGCGCCCCTCGGCGCAACCGCACGAACGCGCTCGTGCCACTGCTCACGCGTTCGTCATCGCCGACTTCTTCCACAGCTGGCTCCTGTCCACTCATCATTATATAGCGTAGAATTTCACTTCTGTCGTCATAAGGGGGAGGCCGCGTTTACGGGGGTATGAGCAATTGTTTAAGGGGGTATCATGAGCCATTCATTGTTCGTGTCCTATAATGCGAGCTCCGCCGGCGAGTTAGGACACGCGGTCAGTTGCTCCTCTGGGTGTGGTAGAAGGACGTGTTAACGCACGTCTTTCTACCACAACAAAGGCAACCAAAGGTGCAGGGACTAGCGAAATTAAAGGGAACATTAAGGTCACCTAACGTTCTTTTTTTTCAAGCAAAACTTGTGCTACTTCACAAGTGTCGGCGGCGGTAGTGGTGGTCTTGGTTTCACGATAAAACCCCATAGAAAACCTGTCAAAAACTCGCTTCTCGGTCACTTGGTATATACCAAAATCGGCATGGAAAGAAAGAAAGAAAGAAAACCCGGCTGCTCCCAGCGTAGAGCAGGTGCGGGAAAAGCTGCGCCGGTGCCGGATCACGTGACGCGCGTGACCAATCAGGGTCGTTAGGTGTGTCGCGGGGAGGGAAAGGAAAGGAAAGGGGGTTGGCGCGCGCTCGGCCTGACTTCCCCAACTCCCTCTCAACATTCGTCAGGTCTCTCCATATCCTCCTTTCCACGCGTGCTACGTCACGCCAAGTGTCCGACTACGCGATTGCTCTTGGCGTGCTTGCGGCGGCAAGTCTAGCGCGATCGCGAACTCTTGCTACAAGCGCCTGGCTGCTGCTATTTGCGTTATTTATTTTCATTTCACGCACGAGTTTTCTAGTGCTCTGCGTGTCCGTGTGCGCGTTCGTTTGTGATGTGCATGCTTTAGCGTACAATTAAGCTCAACCCGAAGTCCGTTGCTAAATTCATGCCGCATTCCAACGACTGCAACTTCGTGTAACATGGGCTTTTATTGTGTTCCCGGGTGCAGCGTAAATGTTGACAATGGTCCAAAAGTGCCTGTTTGTTCGTCCCCTGGCAATGACACGCTGAAAAAAAGCGTGTTGGCGAGCAATTTGACGTAAAGATTTCACGCCCATAGTGCATTCGAAGGTAAGGCGTTGTAATTTTGCTTTGTAGGGCAGGCGAACTTCCTTAGTTATTACCTGCTGCAATTTTAATGAACTGTAATTGTCGAAAGGAAATGCTCAGTTCGTAGGTAATAAGAACACTTCAAGAACAATTGTATACGTATCGCTGAAGAAGCATGTATTCCTCGTGGATGCTCATCGTGCAGTGTGATGCATTCGTATAAAAAGAACAGAAACGTTTCTGTGAACGCTCAGAAGAATATCGTTCTCACAATATAGTTAAAATAACTGCATTATTGCTCTTATTAGCATAAGTTGTGCCTGGTTTGGTTTCTGTGTTTTGTTTTCCGCGCGTTGGTGGGGGAAATATGCAAAGAGCTTGCGATGCCAAGCGATAATGTAGCACGTTATTACGACAAATGACATACTCACGATATGAGGCAAAAAGAAAACGTAAATTGTCACGGGCACAAAAGATGTAGAAACCCTGCCCGGGTGTCGAGGTCTTTTTTTCTGTTTTTTTTTCTAAATAAGCGAGCATAGGCGCAGTAATTACCTAGATCTAGTAGGGCCCGCTAAAAAATGGCTCCATTTGATTGTTGCGCTTTGCCTATACAAGTACCGCTTCTTTTTTTGGACGACGTTAGGTCTATAGCATAGTTCAATAATAATGAAGGGGCTGCTGCTATTCAAAGGTTATATGTACGGATAGCGTCTTTAACAAGTAATGCGCTTAGTAACCACCCTTTTCTGTAATTTTGTAGCATATGCGGCATTGTTTACACCGAGGGATATGCTACACATGCTGCTTTCAAGAAGCTTTCATGGTCCACTTCTTTCAGCACATTGGTGATAATAAACCGTGAGATTGAAGCGGAAAACATTGCCATGATAGCTAACCTCTCGAGAGGAGGGCTGAAATTGGCGCAGCCATGCACCATAAACGGGGTATTTTTAACGAAATTTGTTGCACAGAAGCTGTCATACGGAGAATACGCAAAAGACTTTTCCTCCTGCAGTTATCATTTTGGTATTACTTCGCAGGCATTTTCCTTGCTGGAAGAACAGAACGACATCTAGACGTGCGAAAATGGCCACAGTCTACAAACTCATTTGGCACGTCGCGTGACAACCAATGTTGTGTTGAACAACCTCTGCAAAATAAAAAATGACGGCAGTGAAGACACTGCGCTGAAGACCACGGCGTGGAAAGAAGCGACGCTGAAGAAAAGGTGAAGCCCTAACGCAATAAAAAGGTTATTAACGCGCCTAATTGCTGGTGTCCTTTGGCTTCTTATTACAAGAGTAAAACTAGCTACAGAATGCTTCACTTGTGCCCAAAAAGGCTTTTCAGAGACATGGCTTCAAATTTTGCACCCATTATAGGCGTCGAGAACAACAGTAAAAACGAGCGCGATGCTCTGAAAAAGCGGAACGCCGTGCCCTCATGGACCCTTGGAGTGACGTCACGCAACCACTCGAAAGGCCTTAGTTCATCTAGGGGGTGTTGGCTTCCCGCAGGGGGTGAAGAGTGGGGCTATAGTTTCGGTTTCGGCGATAAAGCGTCGCCATGACACTAGTAGCCAACGGAAAATTCAGTGACTTTGCATATGTGACCCTATCTTTTCAGCCTGCATGGCCCAAAAGTACATTGATGCGGTTATTTGTTGAAATAAAATGTGTTTTTTGGAATATTTTCTTTCTTGGCATGCCATATCTTTATTTAGTCGATTCACTTGTTGCGCCAACAGGCGGCGCTTAGGCAGTTATCGCTTCGGCTAACATTCCGTTCATTTGCTTCTGCCGCTCTCTGCACACGTACAGTCGGGCGCGATATGAAGGTGATCGCGCGAGCGTCGACCGGCCAAGCGTACCAGGGCCCTAGCGGCACGTTTAGGAAATATAAAAATCAAGAGTTCACGCTCTTCTCTCCTTCGTTAGCTGTTCCATGCTGCGACAATCACTCCCATGGCGAACTCACCGCTCTTTCTCTCTATTTTTACCTTCCCAGTTGTTGCGATCAATCATAACTTGGTGGGCTCTTATCTTTCAGGATGATAACAACGTTGGTGGGAAAGTTCTAGTAAAGGCGATCCTTGGCTTCGCTTCATTTATTTGATGTGCGATGTTTTACAAAAAATAGGCATTGCGTCATTTCACTGATTTCTACAACCAATGAAATTTCGTAAAGCGTTTACGCTGAAGAGTATAACTTCTGCGATGCTGATGCGACCCCGAATCTCATTTCGCAAGAAAATGCTCCCCGCCTCCGTCCCCGCCTTTGCTTGAAGCCAGTAAAGAAAAAAAATCACTGAAAAAGCACTTTCCTCGGGCGGGAGTGACCGCTGCTTAAGGAACAGCAAAAAGAGTGAGGGAGACATGCCTAGTACTTCCCTCTCCTCAAAACTGAATTCTGGGCCTTGGCGCTGTTCTCGCTCTTGGTCGACGCTCGCGCGATCACCTTCATATCGCGCCCGACTGTACACGCCTTTGCCTTCTACTGTGCGCTGCAACATTTTGTTTCTGTAACGGCCAGTGCTCCAGCGATGTATGAAAAACAGAAGAAAGGCCACAAGACGTTTTGCGCGGCTCTGTGGTGGGCCAACATGGGAAGGGACAGCAGGGCCCCTTTTTTCCACTTCCAAGAGAATGAAAGGTAAGCACGGTTTTTGTGCGGTTAGGTAGCGAATAGCCGCTAACCTTATCGAAACGGTTATGAGACGAACGGGACTCCGTACGCCTTACATTTCTCTGTGGTGTGTAAATACAATGAAGCTACCTACCGACAGCATCACCTGAGTGCTAGCTAACCCGTTGACTGAAACTGCGTTTTGTTATATCTCGGCCACTGCTGTTCGCGTTATGGAATAAAAATATGATAGCCTATCTTTACTGAAGATGCTTGAATGCTTGTTGCACGGACAAGGGGGTTAAGTTGGTGAACATTGTGCTTGCCTGCTCTTGCTTTAGACACTGCAAGTCGCCCAGAGCTTCACAAGATGCGGATACCATTTGAAGGAGCGCTGCGCTAGTGTAGAAATCACTGCAAGCGCCGTTTTCTTCGCGTTGTATCCTACGGCGCCGGCTGCATCTTTCTTTGTGCAGCGAAATGTGTGTCACCCCCCCCCCCCAAAAAAAAAAAGAAAATAATAATAAACAAACCCCCTGCTTTCTTGTTCTTTATCGAATGTTAATCTGCGATGTAAGATGTTCGCGGTTAACTGAGAACTAAGCAGACGAGCAGATTTTCCTTCGTCTCAAGTTGCGCTAGCGCCATGCGTACACCTTTCCAACGGAGTGTACGGTATACAACGCGCCAGAGACATCGCCCAAAATGAGGCTACGGTCACAAATCTGACACATCGCCGACCACCACAAGCATAAACATCGGTTCGCGAACTGCCCATAACTACGCGGCTTCCGTTGTAATATTTTCATCCAACGTTTTACCATTACACTAAGAGGTGGGTGCTATTTAGAAAAGACCGTGAACGACCATAAAATGTGTACACCACCGTTCTGCATGAGAGGGTTGGGAAGAAAATGGTGGACGGATCTGGCTGCAGGTGCAAAGAAGGAAGCCGTAGCTAAAGCCGCTAAAGCCGACACGTCGATGGACTTTAGCCACGACTCCTGGAGAGCAAGAAGGCTCTCTGACGTGCTTGTTTGTCTGATCTTCTTGCCAGTTGCGGTTATTTCAACGCCCGGCTACGATAACAGAAACGTGTACTTGTAAGAGTAAAATGAAGGTAACGATAACAAAAGAAAGTCGAAGCGAAGAACATATCTTGCTTGCTTCCATCGAAGAATAACAAGAAGACACTCTGTTAGCGGGCTGAGCAAGAAACGTTAACTCTCGTATGCGCTTGACATCTTGCACGCCTTTGAAGAAATCGTTGCGCTTTCGCGTGAAACGCATTTTCCCTTCCTCGTGGGAGTGCTTCCGTAAAACGTCGTGCGCGCGGTCCCTAGACGACGACGACGACAACAACGACAAGGCGTCCTCGCATGTCGTCTTGAGCGCCAAGTTTTCGCACCGTGTTGCATATTTTCAAATTGTCTTTCCTATTCTCGGCTTTCCTGTCTCCGTGTCGTAAACTTTGCTACGCTGCCTCCAATCGATTCGAGATGCTGGCTGAACGTTTGCCGCTTTTTTTTTTTTGCGTCGATTCACTCTGCTATGAAAACGAAAAGCAAGGTCTACTTACTTGTTTTTCTCAGCCTTCTATAGGGAAAAAAAGACATGGTCAAGTTTTTGCTGAACCAGACACCCGCCGTGGTAGGTCAGTGGCTAAGCCGTTGAATTGAGGACGAGGCTGCCGGTTCCTTTTTGGTCGGCGACGGTTGCATTTCAATGGAGGTGCAATTCAAAAACACTCGTTTGCCATGATTTTGGGGCACGTTAAAGCTGGAGGTGGTCAATATCTCCCACTATAGTACGTGCCTCATAATCCGAGAGCATGTAACACACCAGAATTTTGTATTTTTTTTAAGACTGCAAAAGCGTATGTTTCCTCTACTCACTTATTAATCACTGCCATGTATCCGCCGAAAATTGAGCAAGAGCTATCGGAGAAAGATCCTCAAGTTAATCGATATCTTCCCCGTAGATCCGCGGACGCATGCTGCTTGGTCACTTAATTGTTAGCTGTGTTGGTTAATGCTACGAGGTGACGTGCTTTGGCGTTGTGACGTACGGAGGGGATCCGAGTGAACTCGCCAGGCTGTACTCAGCCCAACCATGCGACGAGACGAGAGACAGGATCATGGTTTCACTTTTCCTCCATCTATGTTTACAGCAACTGGCATGCAGTGGTCAGCGTTTTATGAAGCGTTTCCCGTGCTGCAAAAGACTTTTACCTAAATATTCAGTATGAAAGGGCAGCGGTGTTTCGCGCGTGTGAGATACCGCCAGAAACATCACTGGTGAGGAGCGGCGCGCCGGGTCTCTATTGGCTGCGGCGCGTGGCGTGACGTCACCTTCCTACTTTCACGGAGTTCGCTACTGCTCCAGGGCTTTAGCTAGCAGTGATACATCAGGGGTAATTGGAGATCGCAGGGAGAGGGCTTCATCCTGCAGTGGACCTAAAAATATAGGCTGATGATGATGATGATATATCAGTGGTGAAAGATGCAGTCACGGATACTCGGCAAAATAGAAAAGGCTGATATCGGAATGATCCGTCCTGAGAAGAGTGTGACTGATGCGGGGGGTCGCTGAACGTTGGCGCTGTGTGCAACCGATGGGAGGAAGGCTCCTTGTGGGGCGGAGGGACTCCCGAGTACACTTACGGTCCACGGCAACGCTTGCGTCTTCGGAAAAAATATGACATTAAATTGAGCGGCACGCCACCTGGTGGTCGAGCAGCCAAATGCCACTCAAACGTCGAGAATTCCTGATTATGCTGGAAAGCACGTAAGAAATGAGTACTGTTTGTGTTAAGTAGCTAGCATCGCTATTGCAACCGGCCCGACTGAAGTCCCTGTTCATTAATATTGGAAATTAGAAAGGAAAAAGCAAAGCCCCCCCCCTCCCCTCTTCCTTGGTTTTGTGTTTGGGAAACATTAGATAAATTTTCGTCTTGCTTAAAAGCTTATTTAAGTAATTGACACCTTGAAGTAGTCTGTGTAGCAACCACTGGAACGTTGATAAATATTTTTTTTGTGCCAGGCAATAAACGCTAAATTCTACCGAATGGTAAATCAGGAATGCTCTCATTTAGGGCTTGCAGTATTCCAGAAAACTGTAAACGTGTAAATAAATAAAGAGATGGAATCATCTAGCTAAACTCTGCAAAGGTAATACAACCAAACAGATATCCCATTACCGTTTACTGTGTCTTCTAGGTTATAAAGCTCTCATAGACGCTACATCAGTCTAAAGTACACGTGAGAATATTTATTGCTAGCTCAAGATTTGTATAACTCCTGTTCAGAAATCAATGTTGCCTTTTAGAAAACTGTAGAAGAAATCAGTTTTAGTGCTTTTGACATCCTAAATATCGGTTTTTATTGCTGAGTTTTCGTGACTTCAAGTACACTTTTTCGAGCTCCTACGTTTCAGATTTCTTTCTAATATGAAACCTAAATCAAGGACCTGCTTGTAAAAGAGTAAACTTCACGAATTTTGTCTTATAAATGCAACTAACCTCATCACAACGGGCTGATTGCTTTCTGAGCAAAATAATTTAGTCGTTCTCATGAAGTAAGATAGGAGCTCAAGACTTAGAGCCTTCTTTCAACATCGTCGCCTAATGAGATTGTTTCATCCCATACACGGACTAGGTGCGGAATTTTGTATTTCAGATAGTCACTGTTCACGTTTTCTCAAGAGCTCTAAGACAAAAGAAGGCAGTCTAATTGGTATGGTATGACGCAAGAGTGCGAAGCACTAACAGAGATAATCATGGAGAGGAGCGATGTTTTCTTTTTATAATATAAAGAACACATTTACCTGATCGCCAAAGCGAAACATTCTCGAGGGACTAAAGAAGAGATGCAGCGGATACAATGAACTTATCAGGAGAGGCATAAAACGCCATTCTGCTTAAGCGATTTCTAATCCGCGTGCTCCTGTACTCTGAGCAGAGGCGAGGTATTTGCGCATGGATGTATAATGTTTCCTCATAGCAGCCTCAAAGAGGGCTAGTTCTTGCGTCATATACAAAAAAGGCAGCTATCAATACTACACTGGATGGGAAAGACATAAGGAAAAATTGACGGATGACAAGGGCACGCGAAGCGCAATAATTAGCAATCTATATTCAGAACCACCGGCGACAGCAACAGGAGAGCTTAACTTAAGGGAAAAAAGAAACAAACTGCAAAATTCATATCGATAATATGCCCACGATTACATGCAAGAAAAAAAAACAGGTGTCGTGGTGATTTTTCGGATTTCTGAAGAGAAAGTTGCGGAAAGTGTTCGGTTGGGCTAAGTACGGTATAAGCGGAAAGTGAAGAAGGTAATAAAATAAAAACTAAATGTTTATTTTATCACTCTGGGACGTTGGGGTGCAATCAAATCTCTGAGGTCTGAATCGTAACGTTTAATACATTTTACAATGTGCCGGAGAAGTCAGTTAGGCGTAGGGAGCGCCATTCTTACCCTTCTATCTAAAATCAGCAAAAAGCCTTTGATATGTCTTAACTTTGCATAGTGAATGGGAGAAGGGGGGCATCATTTTGTCATTTTGTTATGTTTACATCAAATATGAAGCAAGAGAAATAAGTCATATTGTGGAAGTTCACGAAATGCTAGCATTCTGCGAAAGAAAATGTATCAAATACCAGCATGACAGATGTGGTGTCTGCTTTTATCGAATCTGGATCGATGCGGATTGGCCGAGCTATTCATGATGACAAGTAGCTCAAAGTGGGCAACGCACTTTCGCAGAATGTAGTAAGCGTGTCATCCATATTGAATATACAAGTTCCTATTCCAACTGTGATAACACATTAGAATAATAAGTACAAAAGACGGAACCAGAAGTACGAAGAGAGAATCAGGCGGCAATATTAATTTCTGTGAATAAAAAATATCCTTGGGGAAGAACATGACCACCCGTTTTATAACACTCGTCAGTTGTGGACTCAAACTTGTTTTAAAGGATAATTTGTTTCACCCTGTATAATCCGTACTGTAGAAAATCGACGGCGTCAAGGACACAATAATACCGTCTTCTCCTGTAAAGCGTGCTTTGCCTGTTATGCACGTAGGTATAAAGGCAGAGCGTGAAGCAGCTCCAAGCCTTCAGTTTGCCAAATTCGCACTGTTCAATTGACTGGCGCGCAACCAATCCATGTACGCCTTGAGAGCTACGAACCTGCATCGTATTCAACTGTGGAAAGCGGCCTAAATTTCAGACAGACGTTTCGAAATATTTGATTAATTATTATTTATGTCCGTTAAGCAACATATTCACTTATTTGTTTCAATATGCTGCAGGCCATACTGTGTCCCAAGCAAGAGGGGATTTATGCAAAACAGTACAGTATACGATACATGCATAATACCAAACAAGAAAAAAAAGCAACAAAAATAGACTGATAAAGCACTCCAGCACAATATTCATGTAAAAAGTAAAAGGAAGTTGTTCTGCAGTTGCGTATACAAATATAAGTGATTAAGTTCTCTTCCTGGCTAGACGAAGTGGTAACGTTTTTTTTTTCTTTCAACATAAGCTGTAATAAAGTGTTCCCACTCCCAGTGAAAGACAGTGTATACATCCACGAGAACTAACACTCCGTTTCAGAGGATCCAGAAGAAAGGCCTTTCGCGTGACTGTTTACAACGTAAAGGTCCGACACGCGGCCATTGCTTAGCGGATAAGGTGTTACGCTGCTAAACACGATGTCGCGGGTTTGATTCCCGCCACCTTGTGCTTAGCAGTTAACACCTTAAAGAAAGAGAAGAAAAATACCGCTACTTCATTTTAGGTACACGTTAAATCACCGCAGGCGGTCGAAATTAATCCAGAATCCCCGCGGTATGCACGCCTCATAATGACATCGTAACTTTGGCGCCTAAAACGCCCAATTTTTTTTTAACAGAACGGTCAATCATAGCCCACAAAAAAAGCTTCTCGCAAACTTCATATTTGGGCCTCAGTGGCACTGAACTTAAAACTTTGATGACTTGGCTCAGTTACATTCCAAGATAAGATCCGGAACAGCTAGTGGTTGCCTGCCTCAGCCGCGATGCTAAACTGTCTTATATTGATACATTGCATGTTGCGTGTTTCTTGTGGACGATGCGCGCGGGCGCCACGAAGAAGAGGACGAACTGCTTCTGGCTCTCGAGCTGTCGGCTGAAATGTTTCGTACATACAAGACGTGCTCGCTCTTTACCGGAAAGTCGACGAGAAAATGGCCGAGGTTAATAAGGTCGGCCACGTACTCAAAGGGATCGCGGACGACGCGTTCAACTTGTTGGTCTTCAACAATGTTTCCACCATCGACGTCATTGGCAAGGAATGCCGCCGCTTAGGCTCGCCAGAAGCCTCCGCGTCATTCAACAATTCTCCCGGCTTCCTAACACGGCTGCGACGTCGTCTTGCGTCAGCCCTTACCGCTTCACCACCCTTACATAAGAACGTCACACAGTATTGTTCGTCGCGAGCTCAAGGCTACAAGTCCTGCCCCGTTCCATCCACAGCCCACTTGACCCCACCATTGACCAACCCAAGCGATCTCATCGATCTCTCTCATTCAGGGCAGTTGTGCGGCAAGAATTTGCCAACCTAGGTTTTCCTGCTGCCTGCTCCATCTCCCGCCCTGACGCCCAACTGGTGCCAACAGCTGCGCCTCGCAGCGATCTGTATTTCCCTCCCAGATACCGCAACCCTACATAGTGGAGAACTCCGGACGACAAGCTCATTTGATTCCGTTGCCTTCGCGTTGGCCACGTCGCTCGCCACTGCCACACGTCCTGGGACGTCACCGTATTAGAGCTACTTTTCCGCGTCTCATCGCCCACATGCCGACCCTCGCCGCTACTCGCCTCGCCGTATGCCGCCTACTTCTGACGTACCGTCGATGACAATCGTCCCACTCGGTCGCCGTCACCTCAGCGCTGTTGGCCCCCGCCGCCCCAGCCACGCCGCTATTCGTCGCTGACAAATTATGAACGCTCCCGGACGGAAAGCTAGACCATGCAGCTTTTGGGGGTAATGCTGCATTACCTTCGTCGTGTCGAAATCCTCCATTGACGCTCCCAACGAACCAGAACCTACTTGATGTTCAAGTCGACGGTGTCCCTTTGTACGGCGTTAATAGATACTGGAGCCCAGCCAGGTGTTCATAATGCGCTTGTAGCCTCCATCGTCGACTGAGGAAGGTTCTCAGGCCTGCTACTACACGAGCCGAATGCGTCGCCAATGGAAGCACCATTTCCGTCACTGGCTTGTGTACTTCCCGTATAAGTATCGCCGACCGCCACGTTCCAGGTCTTTTTTACAGTGTTGACCAATTATCCCCATGACCTAATCCTCGAACTCGACTTTCTTAAGGGGACCCGCCGTGGTTGCTCAGTGGCTATGGTGTTGGGCTGCTGAGCACGAGGTCGCAGGATCTAATGCTGGCCCGTGTGCTTAGAATAAGGTACACGTTAAAGATCCCCAGGTGGTCCAAATTTCCGGAGTCCCCTACTACGGCGTGCCTCATAATCAGATCGTGTTTTTGGCTCGTAAAACCCTACAATTTTTTTTCTTACGGCGCATTCAGCTTTCATCGACTGTGCTGCTGGTACCCTTTGCTTCGAACTTGCTCTACTTGCGCATATTCGTGCCGAACTGCCGATCAACTTTTGCACGACCGCCTTCTTCCGCCTGCCGCCTAAAGCCTTGACTTTAGTCGCTTTGCAATCATCTTATCCTGTGCCGGATGGTGATTACGTCGGCACACCTGTTCCTGATCTCCTTTTGATGCGCAATATCACTGTGCCCCACTCCGTCGTCATAATCGCCGATAACCGGACATGCCTACCCGTCGTCAATTTTGGCCTGACAATTGAAGCTCTACCCCAATGGATATCGGTTGCAACGCTGCGTGCTATCGGAGATGACGAAGTCACGACGTTTTCAGTGGACGTCTGCTCCGATTCTTCATCATGTCCACAGGATGCTATGTGCCCTGACGCAACATTTCGTCCCATGATTGCTGCAGACCTATTGCCTGAACAAGCAGCAGCTCTGTGTCGCCTTTTGCTTTCCGACCACGACATCTTCCACCTCAACAATCGACAATTGGGCCAGAATTAAATTGTTAAACATCGCATAAATACTGGCGATGCCAGTCCTATTCATCGCCGGCCTTATTGAGGTTCTGCTTAGAGCGTAAAGTTATTCAAGATGAAGTGAACAAGATGTTTGCCAAAGGCATTGCTGAACTCTCATCGAGCCCTTGGGCGTCGCCCGTTGTGCTTGTTAGAAAGGAAGATGGCACATGGCGTTTCTGCGTAGATTATCGTCATCTAAACCGAATTACCAAGAAAGACGTCTACCCCCGGCCTCAGCACTGACGACGCCCTCGATTGCCTCCACAGTGCCAACTACTTTTTATCAATAGACCTTCGGTCAGGTTATTGGCAACTTTCTGTGGATGGAAAGGACCAAGAGAAGACCACGTTCTGTCACACCTGGTGGCCTTTATCAGTTCAAATGTTATGCCATTCGGTCTATGCAACGCCCCAGCAACGTTCGAACGTATAATGGACTCTTTGCTTCAAGGGTTCAAATGGTCAACATGCCTCTACTACCTAGATGACGTTCTCGTATTTTCGCCTGCATTTGAGACACACCTTGACCACCTATCAGCTGTTCTTCAAGTCTTCCGCTAGGCTGGGCTCCAACTAAATTCATCGAAGTGTCACTTCGGTCGTCGGCAGATTACAGTGCCGGGCCACCTCGTCGACGCTTCCGGTATTCAATCAGATCCGGAGAAAATTCGTGCTGTCACGTCTTTTCCTGTACCTCAGTCTGTCAGAGACGTCCCGAAGTTTTGTAGGACTCTGCTCTTACTTCCGATGGTTCGTTAATGACTTCGCAGTGATTGCCCGACCACTTACTGATCTTCTGAAGAAGGAAGTGCCGTTTACGTGGGGTCCCGCTCAAAATGCCGCGTTTGGCCACCTGAACAACATTCTCACCATGCCACCTACACTGGCCCACTTCGACCCGTCCTCTCCTACAGAGGTCCGTACCGATGAAAGTGGTCACGGTATCGGAGCCGTCTTAGCCCAACACCAACAGGATCAAGATCGTGTTATCGCCTACGCTAGCCGCCTCCTCACCGCAGCGGAGCGCATCTATTTGATTACAGATCGTGAATGCCTGGTTCTCGTCTGGGCGGTTTCCAAATTCCACCCGTACTTGTATGGCACGCACTTTTCTGTAATCACGGACCACCGCGCGCTCTTCGGGCTTTCCTTACTCAAGGATCCTACTGGCCGGCTTGGTCGCTGGGCTCTGCGGCTACAAGAATATTCCAATGCAGTAGTGTACAAGTCGGGCTGATTACAGCAAGACTCCGACTGTTCATCCCGCGTTTTCTCTGTTTCTCAGCTGCTACACGTCGCCGATGAGCAACGCCTTGATGCCACCTTGCGTGTCATCATTGATCGCTTTCAATCTTCGCCTTCTGATTCGTCCCTTCACTTATTTGTTCTCCAGTATGGTGTATTATACCACCACCAAGTATGCCCTGACGGTCTTGCCCTACTCCTCGTCATTCCTAAGCTCCTCTGGTCAGCTGTTCTCAAAGAACTTCACGACTTACCAACGGCAGGTCACCTCGGCGTCTCCTGCACCTACAAACGGATTCGCCGACCCTTCTTTTGGCCAGGCCTTGCGCGATCCATCCGGAAATACGTTGTGGCGTGTGAGAAATGCCAGCGCCGAAAACAGCATCGACGCTCCCTGCCGGGTGCCTTGAACCGCTCGATATTCCTTCGGCGCCGTCCTTTCGTGTTGGCTTGGACTTACTTGGCCCTTTCCCTCTATCAACGTCTGGCAACAAGTGGGTTGCTGTGGCGACATATTACGCCACGCACTACGCCATCACCAGAGCGCTTCCAACAAGCTGCGCCACAGATGTCACCGATTTTCTTTTACGCTACGTGATTCTGCAGCATTGAGCTCCACACCCAGTGCTCACTAACGTGGTCGGACATTCCTTTGTAAATTTTTGGCCGACATCGAGCGGTCCTGTTCAACCAAGCACAAGCTGACTACGTCTTACTACGTCCGACTAATGGTCTCACGGATCGTATCAATCAAACCCTAACGGACATACTTCCAAAGTATGTCTCGTCCAACCATATTGATTGGGATCTTGCCCTACTTTATGTCACTTTTGCATATAATTCTTCGCGTCACGACACTGTCGGTTATTCCCCGTTCTTTCTGGTGTTCGGCCGAGAACCCACATTGCCACTGGACGCATCCCTTCGATCCACCACCGCAGAGACCAGCGAATAAACACTTGACGCTATCACCAGGGCGGCCCAAGAACGCGAAATTGCCCGCGCTCGCCTCCTGACCTCCCAAGAGAACCAATGGCGTTTGTACGATCGTCAAGACAGAGACGTCCACTTTTCGCCTGGATCTCTGGTACTCATGTGGTCCCCGACTCACCACGTTGGCCTATCAGAAAAACGCCTGTCTCTGTACACAGGTCCATATCGAGTGCTGCGTGCCGTGACTCCAGTTACTTACGAAATCGCCCCAGTTAGTACCAGGGCCTCACCTTCCCCGAATTCCACTGACGTTGTGCATTTCGCATGCCTGAAACCATATTACTGTCCTGTTACGACCGATATATTTAGACGCACCGGGACGATGCTTCTGCCGCCGGGATAATGATACATGCATATTGCGTGTTTCTAGTGGACGATGCGCGCGGGCGCTCCGACGAAGAAGACGAACTGCTGCTTGCTCTCGAGCTGTTGGCTGAACTGGCCAGCGCTGCAGTTATCCTTTGTAAATAGTCTTCCAGTTCCTAATACTTCGTTCGCGTAACAATATTTACACCGCCACAAAGACCGGGACGTCGAGTGAAAAGATAACTGAAGCTCAAGTTTGCAAACCGGAAAGGTCTAAGCGTTCTGGTTAACATGCAGTTATATCTTATTTTCTCAAGTGTTTCAAGCAACGTCTTCAGGATCATGGACACTTCTCTCAGTCTTCAACAATGAAAGCTATAGAATTTCTCCCCGTTTGCGATAAGCGCCTATATACTGCTCTCTACCACCGCTAGAATTAGGGTGCTTTAGGTCGGGATACCATAAATCAGCCGCGTATTCAGGACCTTCGCCAGCGGGACTCGCTGTGTACAGCCTCCTTTTATTACGGCCTGGCACAAGACGGATATAAAGATGTTTGTCCCCTGTCCGCTTCCCATACACGCAAGGTCCCAAAGTTTTGGTATCGGGAAAGCCACGCCACGCTGAACTTTGGCCAACGTGATTTCGGCCCGACCTCGCTCGCGCACGCTTACCGCCATCCTAAACAGCCCCCTGACGCTACAGAGAAACGGCTATCTGAAAATACAAACACCACAAAGAGCTCTGTCAGGCAATATCGGCGTCAATTGATAGTGCGGTCACTCTACGTGCACCGCTTCGTCGAGAGATATTTATCGCCTTTCCGGTCAGGCCTATGCAGTGCATGCCCCTGTCAGTATAGCTCCATGGCCCCAACAGAATTGGCGGGAGGTTGAGGATAAGGTTTGAGGAAGGGAAACGAGGGGGCAGGTCGGAGGATTCACATGCGGTGGAAGCAGAGGAAGGTTTAGCGAGGCGAGAAAGTAGTTGTTTCGGGACAAAGAGCTTTCCGCAAAAAAAAAAAATGACGTGCGATACAAACATACACCCTAGGTCCTTCACCGCGACGCTATATTGCCTGTCTCAGGGGAGCAAGTTACTGCCTTGGAGATTTTCTCGATCTAAGAAGTTAGAAAGAGGCGGCTCAACCGAAGATTCTCGGACCTGCAGGGTTTTTTAATGCTTTCTTAGTGTGGTATTTATCCAGAAAATTGTGGCCTGAACCAATCACAACCACATGTTTTGTCCCTCGGTGCCACTCCTCTTCACCACACCTACAAGCTTTAATATAAGGGTCGTCTATGTTTCGTGTTCTTTTTTTTTTCAACTGCGTTTCCTTGAGCATTAAATTCGTCGTTTTGTATGGTTTTCCGTACAAACATTTGCTGTCAGTTGTGTATTTTTTCTTCATGACGTAATTTTTCCAGTCACCTCGTCTTCAAATTTTAGGTGGTCCTTGTTAATTGTTGATATTCTGCCTTACCTCTATCTCTTTCACGCTCTATAGTCAATCCATAACCTTCCCAGCAAAACGTCTGTGTGCTTTCTATAACAGCTGTGCGTAATTCTATCTACAAAACTCATGATTTTTCATCTGGACAGGGTGCTGTCACAGTTTTCTTATTTATTGTTCTCATACGTACCGACATTATGGAGAAACTGCTCTGAGAAAAGAGCGGTGGGTGATAATGTGACGAGGCTTAGGTAGGTTGGAGGGTGGGGGCATCTGTCGCGCATGCACTATAGGATAACGGCACTTAAGCAGCGGACGTGACACCCTTGCGAAACAGTAAGTGCACTCAATGACCCCAGATTCACCCTTAATTTCACACAGTACGACGTACACCTGTCATCGTGGGTGAAAGTTATGGTGAGAGACGCGTTGTATAAATAGCTCACGCGTCGGACTGAAATTGATTCCTCAAGCCAGCTACTCTGCGCCTGTAGAAAAAGGGTAGGGGGAAAAAGAGGGCGTTTAATCGGTGACGATTTGGAAAGAAAGGCGTGTATAAATACTCTTTCAGATAGACTTTCACAGCCACGAGTACAGCCTCTGGCTGTGCTCTCCATCCTGTCTCTCCCGGTATTTTTTCATTGACAAAAATGTCTCTTATTTGTTTACATTAGCCTTAAAGGCGTTCACTGAGAGGGGCAGAGAAGGTGAGCAGTAAAACAATCTAGACTACCAATCACATCAACGTACACGTGAATAACGTGGGTTACACAAACAAATTCCAATTCAAATCTAATACCATGATATGTAGTTACATATAGAGGGTCCGGCAGAATACTCCTGCGTGCTTTCAGTACCACACAGTGGGCAGACTGGTCTCTATATCCTCTGTGGTTTTCACATTCTACGAAGCAGCACGCGGATGGAAAGCTTTGCATAGCTAATTCTTTCTGAGTTTCAGGTGCCGCTTTTTATGCGCTATACCTCTAAGAGTCCAGGAAGCAGCGCTTCCATTTCACGGATAAGTTTTGTATCTGCGAAACTCCCTTCTCTCTGTCACCGTTTCTTTCAATCACTGAAATTCGGAAAAAAAATAACTTCAAATCTATGAACGAACTTAAGCTGCCTAAGCGCAAAACATTGCGAGTATCCTGCTATAGTATTTCCATTGACAATAACACCAAAGTGAAATGCAAACAGCAAACCGTATACTTCACATCGAACACAAGTAGACCATGCACCGGCATCAGCAGTAGCAGCAGTGGCACAAAGCTGTTTTGTAAGGGCTGCAGCTCACGATCTAACCTGCCCTACTGTTTTCTTCGAGGGAGAAATTGAATTGCGCTCCACGTGCGGGATTCCCTTTTCACCCCCTCACCTTCCCCTACTCCCCTCTACTTATTCCCCATTGCTGAATTTTTGTCCGCGGTTCCTCGAGCTCTTCAGCCTCGAGGGAGTAATCTTCATCTAAAGCGAAAGAAACAAGCGGAAGAAAGAACTTCCGCCTGCGGTTTGAGGCCTTAGTCGTGCAACCTCGCTCCCCCCCCCCCCCCCCCCCCCCGGAGGCTCTGCAGCGGACTTTGAGAGCGTCCGGCAGGAAAGAGCACTATACGGCAGCAGTGGCAGACGATGCGGTCCGTGGGAATAAAACTGAGTCACGTGGGAGGATGAGGAGGGGCCGTTATTTTGCCGGCCACGGACGGTTCGATTTCGTTTTTCCGCATGCAGTGAGCGCTTCGTCGTAGCTCTCCATACATTATTGACAACCCGGTGTGCTTTGCTGTTTTGTGTACCTGCTGAGAGTGTTTAGAGAGCACAGGAGCACGGCAGCAGTTTATGATGTACCCTTACAAGACGCTAAGACGCTGTTTACATTATGGAAACAAAACTTATCGGTGTATGGTTAGTGTCATGTGATGTTGCCAATTGCTTGACTACTGATTCCTTATGTTTAGCTAGTAAGGGCAGCTAATAAACAATTTATTTCGTTCGTTTTTGTGTTCAGCATGACATACATCCAAAAAATTTCTGAGAAAAAAAATTCTGGCTTTTTAAGGGTGGAAGAGCGCAACTCGAGCATACGAAACGTGAATCTTCAATACTCTGACAAACAAAATGCCTAAGGAGTGAACACGGATTGTTCTACTAATGTTCTTTACATCTGAACGTTAAAACTAAAAATAATCATCTAGCCGAAACGCTCGCCCTTGCGGGCTCATGCAAAACTGATTTGCCACGTACAAACTTGCCGAGTTTAATAAGAAATAAAGGCAATAGTGAACCCCGTATTCAGAAATACATCTTAACTTGAAGCCAATGATTGACGTCATCGAAATGACGCCTTGCGTGAATGTGCACAGGACGGCTCGTTGCGTTTCCTTCGGCGCGTTCGTGACAGGTAACAGTTAGATGAAGTCAAACGCAGGTTTCTAGTTACGATGAATACGGGTATTTGTGGCCTGATTTCAAATATGCAATGTTATTACCTGGAACTATGCAATTAGTCAAGCATAGCGCATGTTTACCGCGCGAATTGGGCTATACTTATTCTACGAGTCTTGTCCGAAACTTCTGTTGCCGTCAGACGTCGTATGGTTTTGCGAGGTACTTGAGTTATCAAAAAGCCAAGCGATAGGTCTTGGCTTACAGAGCACCGTTTTATAAATTTAATGCGACATGTGTGAAAATTATTTATTGCCATCAGTATCAACATGATTCCATTCACAGCAGGAGAAAGGCCTCTTAAAGTATTCTCAATTTGCAGTTGACGTGTGAAAGTAAAGTTTTATAACAACCGCTAATTTATGTCTTTTAGCACTGCCAAATCCGCCCCCGCCATTTATACCACTTGCTTTTTCTTTTACCCCGATTAACTTGCTGTAAATGGTCTCCTGTTCTCGAGACGTTCAATCACCGGGAAAAGCGCCCGTACTTCCTCTTGATCTACTTTAGAATGTACTCTAATTGCATTCAATACATTTATGGGGGTAATCACCGTGTGGGCACCAGTGTCCAGTCTTCTTGGGCACCATTAGAAGTGGTGATGCCCAATTACTCGAGGAAGGACGGACGATACCGAGTGCCAGTGCATGTTCGAATTCCCTGATAGTGTTCTTTAACTCTATCCGGAGCTAAACGACGGAGAGGTAAATGGACCGCACGGCCGGAGGTGACACTGTGGTGGCATACGTCATGTTGTACCGGTTTGGTCCAATCCGCCAGTCGCGTCAAGCTAGGAAGCTCGTGCAGCAGTTCAGGCAAACGGCACTTCAACCACGCCAGAAGTGGGCGCGATCGTTGATGGCACGCCGGGAACGGCCAGCTGTGTAACGGAGTCGGTGAGACGGCGGCTCTCTATGTCGGCGAGGAGGCCGTAGTTCCGCAGGAAGTATGCTCCAATAAGGCGCGTTGGAAGTCCGCAACCAGGAAAATCTAGCGGAACGTTCGTCGAAGACCAAGGTTTAGCCAGACGGAGCCGGAGAAGAACAATGGAATTCTGTTGCCGTTGATGGCTTGCAATAAACGGCACAGGCCTCGCTTTGAGGTTGGATAATTGAGCGGGACTTATGCTTACATCGGCTCCTTCGTCGACGAGAAACTGATATCATGTGTTTTCTGTCCATTACGAAGAAAAGGCGACATGTAGGTTGGGTTTGGGCACTCGTTGTCGCTAGAGGTCGGCCGGCCTGTTTCACTGCTATGCACAGGGGCGAAGGAAGCGGCGAGTGTCGTTCCCAAAACAACGATGATAAAAAAAAAAAACGACAGGCGTTGTTGGTGAGGTTGGTATGAAGCGTGTCTGGGTGTCGGGATCTGCTGGAACTACAGC
Organism: Dermacentor silvarum; assembly: GCF_013339745.2. Classification (NCBI taxonomy): domain Eukaryota; kingdom Metazoa; phylum Arthropoda; class Arachnida; order Ixodida; family Ixodidae; genus Dermacentor; species Dermacentor silvarum. The sequence goes on from NC_051163.1 coordinate 47,256,783, forward strand.
TGCGAGGACGACGAGATGGCGCGGGACGGCGTTCCGCTGTAAATTCAGCTGAACAGACGATGCGTTCGAGGCGGGCGAACAGGCAGGCAAGAGGAGATTGTGCTGGGTAAATGCACGCAAGGTTACGCTGTGCGGTCGAATTGTCACCTGGGGACGATGTGGCGGTTGCTATGATTTGGGTGGCTATTTTCATTACTTTGTAAGCCAACGCGGTGAATACGGTCAAATCCACCGTGGAAGCTGTCGCCAGGACCACCTACAGGTTAGCCCGGAACCGTTGTAGGAACGATTTGCGCTAGAGGGCGTCGTCAATGGTTCTCCCGTCGTCTCCCGGCAGCTATCACATGCGGCGAAGAAGTTGGCCTCTGCGCCGGTCCCCGAGTTCTTCAGCTGACAAAAACCAGTCTAAGGAGAACACTGGATGCTGCTGTGTGCTGCAGCGGGATTTCCTTGAGGTCATTATAGGCGGTAGCAGACAGTGGGGTGTTAACAAATCCACACCTTCGTCGATGGCAGTGGGTGAGAGTGCTGAAACAGCGTAGTGAAACTTTTTAGCTTGAGAACAGATGCCATGAACTTGAAATTGTGGTTCGACCAGAAGGAACCACGCCGAGGGATGCTGGAGCCAGTACTGTGGGAGTCGGATGGCACCGGTCGAACCGCAGTGCTCACCACGTTGCTCTGGAGGGTTGAGGCCTGGAGAATTCGTAGCATCAATTGAGTCCATCGTCGTCGGTGCTAGAGAAGCGTATGCGCTGGATCAGGTTAGGGTTAGCAAACTGTGGCGACGAGCAACAGTGCGGACCCGTAGGTCTCGACACACCACCGAAGAGATCAGAAAGTACACGCCAGCGATGTCTCACAGTTTGTTTATTTTGCCTAAAGCTAGCTGGTACTGGTGCGTGCCATTAGCAGAAACCACACACGTGAGGATGTGATCGTGTGGTATTTTATTCACGCTACACCAATGCTGCTGCCCATACGCCCTCCATGACTACTCGATATTGCTATATTTCGGCCAGTTACCACCGTGCCTATAGTTTTTCTTTCTTTTTAACAGCGAAGCTGTTTAAGGTGGAGGTAGTCCGGTTTTGTACGCTCAAAATGTGGGCCGATCCTGGAGGTTGTGCAGAAAGGGTCCAAGCTCAATGGCGTATGCCCCTGTGCACTAGCGAAGCTGTTTAAGCTCGAGAATGGTCCGTCGAGTGTACGACGCGAAAACTCCGCCTGGCGATGACCTCACCATGCATCACCTAACAAAGCTTCTTCCCAGCTGCGCCGACCGCGCCTAGCCTCGCCACACCTGCGCGAGCCGGGACGTCATCGCAAGCGCCACATCGCTTCGTCGTCTTAGCATTGTCGAGTCATGACATCACGACGCCGTGCGGAGTGGTTGTCGCGGCTGCGCAGAGGCGGAGCTAAGCCATGACGTCACTGCGCCGACCCATGGGATATATAGCTGCGCATCGCCGCCGCGGCGACACAAAAGCCCCGCCGTCTCCGCACCGAGCACATCGCCATGAAGTTGGGGCGGCCGAAGAAGAGCGTCACTTCCGAAGAAAAAGCGCCGCGCGAAAGCCGCCGCACCGCTACTCGAGAACGAGTGAGATGACTTCGGTTCGAACCCAAGTATCCCGCTACCGAAGCCGCGGCGAAACTTCGGTGATTCGCAGAAAATCCGGAGTTACGAACCCGCGAAACCGAGCAAAAACGTTTCAGCGTCAAGATTCATTAATGAGTGAGTGTTCGTTGCTCCTTTGGCTGTAGATAATTCCGGTGTGATCTTGTGCAAAACGTGGCCGAGTCTCGAAGCATAACCGCGCAAAAACTTGGCCGGACCGAAATAAAGCTAGGTGGAGTGGCCAGCTTCACTGTTTGCCCAGTCTTCGTACCACTTGTGTGGAGCTGCCCTTATTATTTGTGGTTTGTCTATTTCATTGTTCGTCGATTAAATAAAACAAGAAACCAGGAAGGTACAGACCTAAAAACGGCAATATTTGTCTACATGGCGAAATAGGGATACATTGAATGCGCTTACAAACCTTTGCAATCGGATCATTCTGGTGTACTATGATGTCGCGGCTTGCTTTCCTCGTTTGTGTGTGTGTGTGTGTGTGTGTGTGTGTGTGTGTGTGTGTGTGTGTGTGTGTGTGTTACCCCACTCGGAGTAACGATAATGTGAACACTTCATTGCAAAAGTTACGCGAAACTTTTGCAACGGCATGTGTATTCCTGAAATTCCCAGTGAACTAGGTATTTCTCGGCGCATTATCGGGTGTACCGTTCACATAAACGTCCTTATCTCCTACAATAAACTGGCAAACTAGTAAACAAAAAGATAGATGGTTAACGTTTTTGCTTACGTGCATTCAGAGGTTTAACATATTTGACACAAAAATAAAAAACAGCAATGTAATGCTTTTTTCGGCTGTTTTAAATAATAACCTGAGGACTTTAACACTGTTAGAAATTTGGTCCTTCCTTCCAGTACTCCAATGGTTAGAAAGACGCAGCGCACATTCTCCCTAATTTTATATCATGACTGAGAGAGAACAAAAATGAAATTTTGCGGGATCACTGATACACAAGTGTTTGATTTAAAACGCATTAGCGCTTTCGGATCGCTGAATGGTCCCCGCATGTTTCAATAGGGAACAAACCAAAAGCTTTTCGCTTGTCTGTCAGAACCTAAGCTAACGTGATCACGTCACTCGCGTACAGGTGTCTGACGACGACTTCTATTTCTCCGCCGTTCTGTCTAGAAAATAAACAAACATGATCAGCTAGTTATCTCGACCGATGTCTGACGATAACAGAGGACTATACGTGCACTCAGAGCTCTTGCTGACGAAAGAGTACGTATTTTGTGCCGACAGAAACAGCCACGCACACACTAAAAGAGGCTACCTTCGGTGCCTGAATGTGTTCTTTCATTTTTTAAAGATTGAGTGCAAGCCCGCCAGGGGCTTTTCAACTGCTCTCTGCGGAGAGTGCCCCAGGGTGCAAAAAAAAAACGTTTCGTCATCGACCATGCAAAGGGTTTGCATAAGCGTATTCTGCGAGGAACTACGCGCTCCACTAGAAGCAACGCTTCAGAAACAATCAACAGTAGCCCAAAAGCACTCGGAGCACTTTTGGGAGGACGCCTTAATTAAGTGCGTGGTTGCCCTCGAAAGAAGCTGCATACAGCTTGCCCCTTGTACCGAAGTCACTTCGGGGAACTTCAATATTTTCCTGCTCAATGTGTTAATTTATTCCTTTTTCTTAAAGCTTATCAGCTCTTGTCCTAGTTTCATGCTGTTATTTCCTCAAAACAGGAAATAACGGCAGTGAAATGCTGCTGTTGACTTTCTCAGCTTGCCGCTGTTCAAAGCATCGCCCCAATTGCAGAAGGAAGAGTTCGGTCATAATAAACTTAGTTTCGTCTGTTGGTTGCTTTGTTGTTTCCTGCAAGAATGCAAATGATAATAATTATAATATGTGTTTTTTTATTGGCGCAAGGGCCAGATATGGCCAAAGAGCGCCATGACAAATGATGATAGTTTTCCAATGTACCATAGAGTGGTCTATGAATGATAAATAGTTGATGTAACATGGCTGTAAAAAGGCCTAAAAGCAAGTCGCTGTAAATTGCGTAAAATATATTGGCATTAAAATTATGACAATGACTAATGATTAGTGCTATGACTATAAAAATTCTGTTACAAATAATGATGTATTAAAACGTATACATTTGCACTAGTGCCTCAAGTGGTTCCTTGAAATCAAGGGCTGAGAGGCACCTGCTGTACAAACATTTGCACTGCAGCTGCAGCCTGCAAGACGAGGCTGCGCTACAGATACCCTGGCCAGATGATTTGTAAAATGTTTACATCTGCTAAAAACTTTAAGACTGTATTAAAATCAAAAAGCGGCTCATGGCTAAGAAAGAATGCTGGGTGAAGAGGGATGTGCTCACGATATGCGGGATAAAAGTACTTTTTACGCTGGCCTTCTATTTCAGGGCACTCGACAAGAACATGGAGGACTGTAAGAATGTCGCCACACCTATCACATTTTGGAGGATCACTTCCAGAAAGGAGGTACGAGTGTGTGCCAAAAGTATGACCTATTCTTAACCTGCAAAGAAGCACTTCCTTGTGTCTTGCCATTTTCTCGGACATCCATTTCCCTATTCTTGGTTTGATCATATGTAGCTTGTTTGACACTTCGTTGTCCCACTGCCTTTGCCAACATCTCCGCAACTGATGGCGCAAGAAAGGCTTTAGGTCTGTGGGAGAGATAGGTATGTTTGTGTCTGTATACTTAAAAACAACTGACGTGGCACTTTCGTCTGCGGCTACATTGCCTTTTATGCCTCTATGGCCAGGTACCCAGCATACTATGACCGTTTGGTTGCCCATGTAGGCTGAGCATAAGCAGCTGTAGAGTTCGTTAAAAACTGAATTCTTGTATTTTCGTAGACTCATTAGAGCTCTAACGACGCTCAATGAGTCTGTGAACACAACTGCTTTGGTAACATTCATTCGCTTTATGTGTTTAACTGCTGAGAGGATTGCGTATGCTTCAGCTGTAAAAATACTTGTATGTGGATTTAGTGTACCAGATGTCGAAAAAGACGGTCCCAGAGCTGCGTACGCAACACCAGCAGGAGATTTGGAAGCGTCTGTGTAAAATTCTGCACATGAGTAATTCGCCTGAAGCTCGAGAAAGTGTGAGCGTATATGAGTCTCAGGTGCGTGCTTGGAGATCTCTATGAAGGAGACATCGCACTCAATAGTCTGCCACTCCCAAGGTGGTGGAAGCCAACTGGGAGCAGCAGTTAAGACATTCTCCTGCAGTAGGATGCCTGTTTCTTCAGCCGACGCTTCTAGACGCATGGACAAAGGAGTCCTCACAGACGGCCGGTTTTGATACAGCCTGGCAGCTGATATGTCGCTTATAGTGGAATGGCATGGGTGTTCTACAACTGCCTTTACCTTCAGGGAGTAAGATAGAGCTAAGTATGCTCTTTGGAGATGCAGGGACCATTCATCCGACTCAACATACAGGCTTTCTACAGGGCTAGTCCTGAAGGCGCCTGTAGCAAGCCGAATACCCAGATGGTGAACGGGGTCTAACATCTTTAAAGCGCTAGGTGTTGCAGAGTTATAAACTATGGCTCCGTAGTCAAGGCGTGACCGTACAAGGCTTTTGTATAAGCTAAGGAGGCATCTCCTGTCGCTTCCCCATGATGTGCGTGACAAGAGCTTCAGCAGATTCATAGCCTTCAGGCACTTTGTTTTCAGGTACTTAAGGTGCGGGACAAAAGTTAACTTAGAGTCTAAGATGAGGCCTAGAAATTTATATTCATGACTCACAGATAGCCGTTCTCCATTAAGGTCAACAGAGGGGTCTGGTTGCAGACCTCTTTTGTTCGAGAAGAGGACGCACGTGCTTTTTTGTGGGTTTAGTCTAAATCCATTCTCGTCCGCCCACTTGGAAATCTTGTTGAGGCCAAGCTGCACCTGTCGCTCGCAGATAGCAAGATTACAAGATTTGTAACCGATTTGCACATCATCCACGTACACCGAATAAAACATTGTGCGTGGTATCACACTGTGGAGAGAATTCATTTTTACAACAAATAGGGTGCAACTCAGCACACCTCCTTGTGGTACACCAGTTTCTTGGGTGAATAGACGAGATAGGACGTTACCAACGCGAACACGGAATGTGCGGTTCGAGAGATAACTTTGAATCACGTTCAGCAAATTCCCTCGGATGCCCATTCCTGCCAGATCACGAAGGATTCCAAAACGCCATGTGGTGTCATAGGCTTTCTCCATGTCTAAGAACACCGACAAGAAAAACTGTTTATGCACAAAGGCATCCCGGATATTTGTCTCGATGCGGACAAGGTGGTCTGTTGTGGATCTACCTTCCCTGAAGCCACACTGTAAGGGATCTAGTATTTTGTTACTTTCAAGAAAATGGATCAGGCGCCGTTTAGTCATTTTCTCAAAGAGTTTGCACAGGCAACTTGTTAGGGCTATAGGCCTATAACTGCTGGCCGAAGAGGGGTCCTTGCCCTCTTTGAGAATGGGAATTATTATTGCCTCTTTCCAGGCAGCCGGGATGTACCCACCACAGAATATGGAGTTAAATATCGACAAAAGTGTTTTGTGTGCTTCAGGGTGTAAGTGTTTGATCATGTCATAAGCTATTCTGTCTCTTCCTGGCGCTGTCTTATTAGAGCAACTCAGTGAGGCCTGAAATTCCGCCATGGTGAATGGACGGTTGTAAGGTTCATTCTTTGTTATTTTCTGATCCAGGGGCAATCGCTCTGCTTGCCGCTGGTACCGCAGAAATGTATCTGTGTAATGGGCCGAACTAGAAATGTACTCAAAGTGGGCACCTAGAAAATCAGCCTGGTCTTCAAGAGTGTTTCCCTGGTTGTTTACTAATGGCAGATGATGAGTTTGCCGGCCGTTTAATTTGTTAACTCGGTTCCAGGCTTTCTTTCCGTCTGTGTAAGAATTTATGCCTGATATGTATTTTTGCCAGCTTTCCCTTTTAGCACGGCGGCGCGTTCTTCGACCCTCACTCTTTACTTTTTTAAAGTTTATGAGATTTTCTGTTGTTGGAGAGTCACGAAGGCGTCCCCAAGCCTTATTTTGCTTTCTTCGTGCTTCCCTACAGTCATTGTTCCACCAAGGAACACGTCGTTTCGAATGCTTTCCTTGTGTTTCTGGGATGCATATGGAAGCTATATTCACAATAAATGCTGTGAAATATGCTACTGCGTCGTCTATGTTAAGATTACGGATGTCATCCCATGTTAGGTGGGTGAGCTCTCTGTATTGCTTCCAGTCGGCAGAATCAATCTTCCACTGGGGAACATGAGGAGAGTTTTCTTCACTTTTTGTCAATGTTAATATGATCGGGAAGTGGTCACTCCCATAAGGGTTTTTGATAACATTCCACTGCAGATATGGCATGAGTGTACTTGATGCGATGCTTAAATCTATAGATGAGTATGTTTTGTGTGCAACGCTGTAGAATGTGGGCTCTTTTTTATTTAACAAGGACGCATCAGATGAGAAAAGAAAGTTTTCAATTAAGCGCCCTCGCACGTCACAACGAGAATCGCCCCACAGGCTGCTATGGGCATTTAGATCTCCAACAACGATATATGGTTGGGGAAGTTCAGCGATAAAGCTTAGAAACTCTGATCTAGAGAGTTCGTAATTCGGAGGGATGTATAGGGAAGTTATAGTGACCAACTTCTGAAAGAGCACCGCTCGGACTGCGACTGCCTCAAGAGGAGTTCGGAGAAGAAACTGCTGACAAGCAACATCTTTGCTCACTATGATTGCGACGCCGCCCGAAGAGGCGAGTGCGTCATCTCGATCTTTTCGGAAAATGGCGTATTTCCTGAGGAAGTTACCTTGTGTTGGTTTGAGGTGTGTCTCCTGAACACACAGCACCTTTGGATTGTATTTGTGTAGAAGTTCTTTAACGTCATCGAGGTTGTGCATAAGACCTCTCACGTTCCAGTGTAATATTTGTGTATCCATATTGTTTGTTTTCTTGTGCTGTGTGTCAAGAGGAGTCCAATTGGCTTACGGAGCCTTTCCAGGCCCCGTAATCCGTGTTTTGTCTTTCTTGGAGCGGTCGCGAGATTCGCGCCGCTCAGGAGGCGCTGGGTGCGCCGGCTGACTTGTAGTTGTGTCCATCGACTCCTGAGAGCCGCTGGACTTCCGCTCATTCGAGCGGGGTGTTTTCAGGGTAGGCCTTGCCTCAGAAAGCAGGGCCTTGGAGGCCACCAACCCAGAGGTCGATGGGCCCTCCTTAAGAGATGGCGCAGCAGCACTGGCTGCTGTCGCCTGGGGGGCTGGTGGCACAGCCGCGGCCACACTCTTTGTGGGCCGGGCTGATGCCGGAGTCTGCTGCGGCGTTGCCCCCTTACGCGCCGCATCAGCATACCCTGCGATATGTAGGAAGGAAATGCGCTTTCGCGCTTCCTGAAAGGAAATGTTTTCTTTGAACTTTAACGTAATTATTTCTTTTTCCCTCTTCCAGGAAGGACATGAGCGGGAGTATGCAGGGTGATCACCGTCGCAGTTTGCGCAGTGTAGTGTCTCAGTACAATTGTCAGCAGGATGATCGTGCGACGCACACTTTGCACATGTGGTACGGCCCCGGCAGCTTTGAGAGCCGTGACCAAATCGCTGGCACTTAAAGCAGCGGCGAGGGTTTGGAATGTAGGGCCTAAGTTTGATTTTCAGATAGCCTGTTTCAATATATTCTGGTAAGGTACTTGTGCAAAACGTCAAAATTAGGTGTTTAGTGGGGATCTCTTTGTCATCCCGCCTGATCTTAATTCTTTGGACATTTGTCACATGCTGTTCCTTCCAGCCCTCAAGGAGCTCGGTTTCACTCAAGTCAAGGAAATCTTGTTCTGATATAACTCCGCGTGAACTGTTCAGAGATCGGTGGGGGTTCATCGAGACAGGGGTATTACCAATTTCAGCAAGTCCGGACAGTTTCTCGAACTGATTCTTGTCATTAAGTTCTATCAATAGATCACCGCTGGCCATTTTTGTGACCTTATAGCCGGGACCTAGTTTCTCAGTAAGGCATTTCGCAACGACAAATGGTGATAGTGTTCTTGCAGTTTTATCACTGTTTTGACAACTTAGCACGTGGTACTTCGGGTATATTTCTTTGGTCTGGACAAAAAGCTTCAGAGAGTCATCGGTGCGCCCTCTCTTGGAAAGAGGGCGATCGGGGAGTCGGGGGAATGACGAAAAAGCCATAAAGGGAACAATAATTTCGGTAGCTATGCCAGCCACCCACCACCGAGCCCAACATGGGGACGCTACGAAACCCGAAGGCAACGAAGACGCCAGCTGTACAAAGCCACTATAACCTAATATAATAGACCCAAGGCTGGATAAACTACACCAGGTTAACCCTTGCTGCCTGGAAAATTGGAAGTAAAACGAAGTGAAGAGGAGACAGGAGAGATGGAAAGTGAGAGAGAAAGACGAAGGTTGGAGGGAGAGAGAGACAGGAAAAGGCAACTACCGATTTCCCCCGGGTGGGTCAGTCCGGGGGTGCCGTCTACGTGAAGCCGAGGCCAAAGAGGTGTGTTGCCTCCGCCGGGGGGCCATAAAGGTCCAAACACCCGGCTTCGGCTCAACCTCCAGGATCCCCTTTTCCCCGGACACGGCTAAGCCGCGCACGGTTAGACGCGGGAGGGTCCAACCCCCATGTGCTCGGGTCCGTGGTGTCGCAACACACCAAACGCCTGCTGACGCAGACGCCCCTGCGGGATTATCAGTATAGTGTTGGCTATGTACAGTACAGTTACGCTGGATGAGTTGATGTAAGTTCACTGATGTACACAGATAGCAAGGGACAGATAGAATGAGCGTGGTCTAATAACATCAAGCTTAGGTGAAAAACATTAATTTTAAGGGTGATGGTGTACGTATGCGTATTTCAACGCAGGCTGTAAACTGCCGTATGCACCAGCTTACTCTAAAAATCCGAATGGAAATAATAACGCTAGAGGCTAGGCACTCTATGATAATGTTGTGTAAACCTATATTTTCTTTGTCAAGAAGGGCGACAGATGATTGGCTGACGCAGTGATAATTTTGTTCACCATAGTATTGCTTCATGGATTTCAGGCGCTGCCCTGTTGCTATTAGTAATGTTCATGTTCGTTGCTCTAATTATGCAGCTTTTTTCAAGTAAGCCAACAATTCGTAGTCAGCGCTCGTCCTGTTTGTCCCTGTTTCTCTCTGTTTTGTTGTTAACGCTTTATCATGAAAGCCACTGTACCCCGCAAATTGAGGCATTTTTGCGCAAGTCCGAGCGGCACGTACAGTGCGCATGGTCGTTCTAAGCACTGTATACATTGCTTACATATGACAATTTTTACTGCAAGTCGCAAGAAATAATTTCGTACATTCATTCAAGGTGTTCAACCTTGAATGAATGGTTGTGGGTGCAGAAACCCTCCTCTAGGGTTTCTGCACCCACAACCAATTGCTCATCGGCAAAGCTGTGTATCCACTGTGTTATTACAGGCCGGTAATGTGGTAGTAAATAATGCAAAGCCGAAAGAAGAAAGAAATAAAGCTATAGTTGACTCTTTTTCTTTCATTGGCTACTCAGGCGTGGTATGAAAATATTATTATAAAAAGTCCGTCCGTAGGAATTTTTATCTGTGCGAGCTACGCATCCCCTTGCAGGAGAGTCTGTTCACTTAGCGAAAGGGCGGTGAGGTTGCCACCATAAAGCACTCATTACATGGTAAATCAGAACAGCTATCATGTCAGTAGGCCGTAGCGTGCCACTGGACGAGATAGTCTTTAGTGCGAAATCACCACTAGCCTACCAACATGGATTTCACCTCAGTCTGTGTGAAGCTCCACGCGTTTCGCGTGCAGAGCCTCTTCTTATTTTCGCACATAGCTCGCGTGCGTATGTGCGAAATAAATATCGAAAGTAAATCGAGATAGCCGTCGGAAATGCCTCAAGGAGAGGTTCGTCACGCTAAGTTCACAAACAACAACGACCTCGGCGACAGAGGCAGCGGTAGTCTACCGACGAAGCGTATAGCCAAGCTCAACAAGCAGATTGAAGAACATTGTCAGCAGCTAAGCAAACAACAATGGAACGAAGTTTGCAATGCTCTGGATGGGCAAATGCACGGCAGGCCAGACATGGCGCATGCTCAAACACATGCTCGAACCCAGATAACACCAAATCGGAACACACGCAAACGTTACGAAAGCTGGTGTACGAGTGTAAATGTAGCGAGGAGGACTTTATCGCCGAGGCCAGCGGCATATATATTCCCATAAAACCCGTCCTACATGCACGGGCAATAGACCGGAGTCACAAACGAGCTCCTCAACGAGCAGTTCACCGTGGCTGAAATCAGGACAGCGCTAGAGAAGGTCAACACCAAATCCGCACCGGGACCGGACGGGATCACCAACAGAACTCTCCGGAACCTAGACGATCAAGCAATAGAGAAAATCAAGCAATATATAAACAAATGTTTGACCGAAGGTGCCACCCCAGCACAATGGAAAGATGCTAAAGTAATCCTTATCTCCAAAAGCAACCCGATGTGTCAAACTTACGCCCCATTTCACTTACGTCCTGCACTGGAAAGCTGATGCAACACGCTTTGTTTAATAGAATCAATAACTATCTTGAGGAGAAGGAAATTTACCCAAACTCCGCGCTGGGGTTCCGCACCCAGCTATCCACATAGGACGCCATGCTGCAAATCAACAGCAGATCCTAGACAATAGAACAAGATTGACTAGGGCGATACTAGGATGAGATCTCAAAAAAGCCTTCGACAAAGCAGCGCATGCAGCTATATTAAATCAGATAAGCCAATTAAGCTTGGGATCGAGAGCATATAATTACGTCGAGGACTTTCTAACGAAACGAACGGCTTCCCTTGTAGTGGGAGAACTCCGATCTAGATACATGGATAGTGCTGGCAGCCTGCAAGGTTAAGTCATATCGCCGATGCTGTTCAATCTACTAATGATAGGACTCCCGCAACGGCTTAACTCTGTACGCAGGATACATCACTCCTTATATGCCGATGATATCACCATATGGGTGTCTGGAGGTAGCGACGGAGAGAGAGCGGAGACTCCAGGATGCCGTCGACACGATCGAGGAGTATCTCGAAAGTACTGGCCTCAAGTGCTCGCCGGATAAATCCGAACTCCTCCTTTATCGACCGACGCTCAAAGGCAGACCACCTAAGGGTTACAACCGGAACCGAGCCTACGAAGAAATCCAAATTCGCACCAAAAACGTCAGGACTATGCCCGTAGTGGAACAGATCAGAATCATAGGACTCATCATCGAATCGAAGGGCACTAATGGAGAACCCGTCAAGAGGCTAGTAACTAAAGTCACCAACGAAATAAGGCTAATCAAGAGAGTCACAAACAAACACCAGGGAATACAAGAAGCTAACGTCGTCAGACTTATTTATTCCGTCGCCATAAGTCACATTATATACGTGGCGGCATAGCTCAATTGGTATTCAGCCGAAAAAGCTAAGATCAACGCATTCATACGAAAGGCGTACAAGCAAGCTCTCGGCCTTCCACATAGCATCAGCACCGAGCGAATACTTCTACTGGGTGTACACAACACGTTAGAGGAGCTGATAGAGGCTAAACAGATTGCTCAGTTGGAGAGACTAGCCGGCTCGCGCACGGGCAGGAGTGTCCTCAGTAAATTAGGGATAAGCTTTCACAATCAACAAGGATGAAAAGTGTCGGTTCCCAAGGTTATGAGGGAAAAGATCCCGGTCCCCATTCTGCCCAAAAACATGCACCCCGAACTTGATCAGGGAAGGAGGGAAAGCAGAGCTAAAGCTCTACTCAAGGCATACGGTAGAGACAAGGAGGCGCTGTTCGTAGACGCAGCGGAGTACCCTAGTCACGAATCCTACGTCGCCGTAATAATAATTTTCGACCACGAGTGCATAAGCGCGTGCTCGATACGCTCTAATAACAGTGAAATTGCAGAATAAGTAGCTATCACTCAGGCCCTAATTTCCCCCAAATGTAGATATACCTCATAAGCGACTCGCAGTCGGCCATCAGAAACTATGCGCGAGAAAGAATATCGCCCGAGGCCGCTAACATACTCCACGGGAAAGCCCAGCTCATATCGTCAGAGGAATTCGAAGACAAATACATTATTTGGTTCCCAGCGCACAGCTCCTGCGAGTCCCCCGCTCCCAACCTCAACGAGGAAGCCCACCGCGTCGCGTGAGGTTTTATTTACTGCGCTCGCAAAGAAGCTTCCTCCGAAGGAACGGGTGTGGAGGCCTGGAATGAGAGGGACAGAATGTTCAGATTCTTCGCCATCACCCGCTTCTACCAAAAGTCGACGTGCATATTCCCACCTCCTAGATCCAAATTAGACAGATGTAACGCGCTTGACTGGAGGTGACTTCAAACTAGAACCTTCCCCAACCCGCTGCGCCTACATCGCATCTAACCCTAACTATACCTATATGACTTCAGCAAATTATGTAGGACAGAACACGCCACCATAGAACACATTCTATGTAATTGCGCACATGTACAAGATCTAAATACAGTCTCCCCAGAATAGCTTGGGACACGGTGGAAAGCCGTGTTGATCAGCTCAGCTCTGCAAGATCAACAATGGACCATTCAACAAGCTCGAGAGGCGGCTGGGAGACAGGGTCTCTCTACCACCCCTGGCGCCACCCAGGCCCAGGCCTCAGTCGGCTGGTCTCGATAAAGTTGTTTCACTCACTCACTCACTTGATTTGGCATTAGGAGGTTATAGCAGCGCGAATATACCGCCTAATTACTTGTTGATAGCAAGTGTAGCCTTAAGTGGCGATCAGAAAAATAATATACCACTTTCGTGCTCAACATTTGCCACGTTAGCGAGTAACTAGAGATTTTCAGAATTGCAGTCTCAAAAGTATGTTTCCCCGACCAATATAGGTTACACCGCTCATAGGTGCCGAAGGAGGACATTTTTTTTTATTAGAATGAGCTTTACCGAGTTAACTTGAGTCCTCAGAGAGCTGAAATGGGAGAAAAAGAAGAAAACAGCAATAAAAGAAATAAACACAAAGAAATCGTTATAACTGTAAAAAGACGTAATACTTCATAAAATTTTAAAATAAATGGTTTCTTTATAACATGCACTCTGGTACTTCTGTAACTTGCCTTCGCCATTTGAAAAAGCAAATTGCTCGTCCCTTCTCGGCAATCACGCAAGCTACACGTTAGTTCTTGAATTTCTTTTAGTGTCGACGCGAACTGAAGGCCCTGTTGCTGTTCTTCATGCTGCACATGCGCAGATGTGGCCCACGATTTTACCGGCTACCAAGTCGCTTGAATTACCAGCCCTTAAAATGTCAAGTAATTGCCGCAGGAACGATAACGTCAGTTCGGAATTTTTCTATACAGAGAATATTTCGGTTGCTCTGGGAGGCAAGATCTCTCTCACTTTTTTTCTCGCATATATTTTTGAATGCGTAGCTACTGAAGGAAGGAGAAAATTCTCCCGAGGTATTGACGTCTGAATATTGCTGACGTTGATGGGCAAAGACGTTTCACATGCTATCGATTCTTGTGGTTAACACCCTTTGGAAATAGGTTCTCGTCAACCTTTTCATATGACGTTCACGGAGATTAGCATGACGTGGTTAAGCGCCAGTCAAGAAGTTCAACAACCTTGTAGTGAGTGCCCTATTGCTTGGGTTCACTCATGGTCGCCAGTTTTACTGAAAATATTCTTTGTGGACCAAACTGCAAGCCACCCACTGCGGCTGATCAGTAACTCTTACGTTTTACTGATTACCGGGAGGTCATCCATTCTATTCGCATCTGCGGTACATGCATTTCGTTCAGGCGAAATACAAAAACGCTCGTGTACTAGGCGGTCCCCGGAAAGGAACACGGGGTGCCGGAAATTATAACTTCGGCTCCTCTACAATACAGTTTAGTCCTTCCTAACCATTAAACGATTAAACAGCCATGAATAGGCATTGTCAAAAATCTATGACGCCATGGTGATCTCGGGTTGGAACTTATGAAGCGTTGGCGCAAGGGTTCCTATCTAAATACATTAAAACGGAGAAGTCGTTTTTCTAGAGAACCAGCGTACTGAATTACAAGAGATTTGTTGTATTTGAAAGCAAACATTAAAGACTAGTGACTGTTCAATCAGAATTTTATTTGACACAGTATACTTACAATTGATTGCTAAACATTTCAAAACCAATACTATCACGTTTACAACTCTGGAACTCAGCAATGAAAAATATCAAAATTTTTTCAACCACAGCTTATATACATCTGGGCCAAACCAAAGGGATGTAATATACACGGCGATAAATATATATCATTACTACGTGAGTAGAAATTTTGCAAAACCCTTGTAAACAGTAACAAATGTACGTAAGCTATAAATTATTATATCAAGCTTGTTCGCTTTAGATGCGCTAAGTGCTGCAGTTGGCAAAACTTTTTTATCTGTTTTTTAAGTTATAGATTTGTAAACTTCCGGCTTCTATTTGTTCGAAATATTTATTTTGGGCAATATTTATTAAAAAAACAAGACCTAATTAAGTCAATATTCCTATTCTTGCAGTAACTAGAACTTAACGTTCTCTCTCCAATGCGCCAAATTTCATTCAGATTGGTCCATGCGTTGTTTCACAAAAGTGTTTGGACGTTCTGCATGTATTTTAATAGGCGGAATCGGAGTTGGAACCGAGCTAAAGCTTTCTCGTAAAGCTTTTCTGATTTACTAAGGCTTGTGACCTCGTAAGGCTTGTGATTTCTGGTTCTGCAGGAAACTTACTTAATATTTTAGTTTTATATTTGTAGAGTACTCAATTTACTAGTCCCCTTTAGTATTCGTTTTACTGTGGTCCATCGATACATTTCTCCTCGTCCGTAAACCTTCTCCAAAGTGTCATTAAGGGAGAAAGCATGCCATCAGAGGCATTTGCGTAGGTTGAAGTCAAGGTTACAGCGGCTACCTGCCTGATCAAACGCATTACAAACAAGCACACGGGCGTGAAGGAGGACAGCGTCATGCGCCTCATACATTCTTTCGCAATCAGTCACATTACTAATGTGGCTGCCTTCCACAACTGGAATGTCACCGAAAGGGAGAAACTGAACACCTTTATACGCAAGACTTTGAAGATCGCCCTTGGTCTACCGTAGTCCACGAGCACTTCTCGTCTGCTACAGCTGGGGGTATACAACACGCTTGAGGAAATCGTGGATGCGCAAAGAGCCTCACAACTTGAACGCATGTCCCTGACAGCCACGGGTCGGTACATCCTGCAGAAACTCGGCTTAAATTACCATGTCCAACACGGTCATAAACAGGCCATTCCAACCGACATCAGCGACACGCTTATCGTCGCTCCTATCCCTCGAAGCATGCACCCCGAAAATAACGGGGGCCGACGCCAAGGCACTGCTGCGCTCTTTTGGTAGGAAGACGACTACACGCTTCGTAGACGACGCAGAGTACACACAAGCGCACCAGTTCACGGCAGTAGTTGTTGACTTTAACACCGGGCTTACGCACGTCTGTAGTGTCAGCACGGAATACACAGAAACAGCGGAAGAGGTTGCGATCGCGCTTGCGCTTACCGACCCCCTCTGCGAGGTCGTTCTTAGCGACTCACAATCCGCAGTTCCTAACTACGCGCGGGTGCGCGTTTCCTCCGAAGATCTTCAGATCCTAAGGAAAGCTGGTCGACAGCACTTCGATAGCACCGCGGTCACGTGGTTCCCAGCGCACGTCGCCACCCCCACCGACGAGGGCCCCCCTAACTTGAATGAGGTGGTGCACCGCTCTGCGCGACAACTCACCCACCCCGCAGATTCTCATACACCTTCTTCGAGTTTGGACATCCTGGTGCGAAACACGGGAGAACGCTTAGTCAGATATAGCGATATCACCAAGCACTACCAGTTAGGCAGGAGGATATTGCCCCCACCTCACCCCAAACTGAAACGTTGCTAGGCATTCGTCTTGCGACAACTGCAGACAGGCACCTTCCGCAGTCCGGTGCGATCGCGGCACATTTTCGCCGCTCAATACCCGAGTGCTCTTAGCAAGTTATGTCAGGCAACTAGAGCGACACTCTCGCACATGTTCTGGGAGTGTCCTGTTATAGCAGCGAAACTGGCAGTAGCTCAGGAGGCTCTTGCGTCGAAGTGGGCCGCCGCTCTGCGCAGCTCCAACCTCAAGACACAAGAGTGGGCAGTCCAGCCGGCCGGGAGGTGGCGACGAGGCAAGGCCTCGAAGTCCCCTCATGGGAGATGTGAGCCCGGGTTATTAAACTTCGAAGGATTTTAATAAAGTTGTTTCCATGCATCCATAAGTTGAAAACTATCAATCTACCGTGCTACTGTAAAGGCCGTGCTGCGCAATCACACAATTATGTTTTGCAGGAAATGAAGGTCTCCAGCATTTATTCTAGCATGATCCTAGATTCAAAATGCCTCAGCCACATTAGGCAAACTGATTTACTCTCTGATGCGTTCGTGCCTTAATTATCAGTATAGTGTTGGCTATGTACAGTACAGATCATACTGGGCGAGTTGATATAAGTTCCACTTTAAAAGTAATAGAGTGAACGACTTATACCTGATAGCGAGGAGCACATAAAATGAGCGTGGTCTAATAACATCAAGCTTATGTGAAAAACATGAATTTTAAGGGTGATGGTTTACGTATGCGCATTTCAACGCAGGTTGTAAACTGCCGTCGGCAGCAGCTTACTCTAAAAATCCTAATGCAAATAATAACGCTAGAGGCTAGGCACTCTATGATAATGTTGTGTAAACCTATATTTTCTTTGTCAAGAAGGGCGACAGATGATTGGCTGACGCAGTGATAATTTTGTTCACCATGGTATTGCTTCATGGATTTCAGGCGCTGCCCTGTTGCTGTTAGTAATGTTCATGTTCGTTGCTCTAATTATACAGCTTTTTTCAAGTAAGCCAACAATTCGTAGTCAGCGCTCGTCTGTTTGTCCCTCTTTCTCTTTGTTTTGTTGTTACCGCTTTATCATGAAAGCCATGTACCCCACACATTGAGGCAGTTTTGCATAAGTCATAGCGGCACGTATACAGTGCGCATGGTCGTTCTAAGCATTGTATACATTGCTTACATCTGACAATTTTTACTGCAAGTCGCAAGAAATAATTTTGTACATTCATTCAAGGTGTTCAACCTTGAATGAATGGTTGTGTGTGCAGAAACAGTAGGGGAGGGCTTCTGCACCCAGAACCAATTGCTCATCGGCAAAACAGCGTATCGACTGGGTTATTATGGCCAATAATGTGGTAGTAAATATTGCAATAGAACAAACGGGGATAGTCGATATTCTAGTTGACATTAAGCGGAAGAAATGGAGCTGGGCAGGACATGTAATGCGTAGGATGGATAACCGATGGACCATTAGGGTTACAGAATGGATACCAAGAGAATAGAAGTACCCGCCGTGGTTGCTCAGTGGCTATGGTGTTGGGCTGCTGAGCACGAGGTCGCGGGATCGAATCCCGGCCACGGCGGCCACATTTCGATGGGGGCGAAATGCGAAAACACCCGTGTACTTAGATTTAGGTGCACGTTAAAGAACCCCAGGTGGTCCAAATTTCCGGAGTCCCCCACTACGGCGTGCCTCATAATCAGAACTGGTTTTGGCACGTAAAACCCCATAATTTAAAAAAAATTTTAAAAGAGAATAGAAGTGCAGTCGAGGTCGGCAGAAAACCAGATGGGGTGATGGAGTTAGGAAATTTGCAGGCGCAAGCTGGAATACGCTAGCGCAATACATGGGTAATTGGAGATCGCTGAGAGAGGCCTTCGTCCTGCAGTGGAAATAAAATATAGGCTGATGAAGATGAAGAAGATGAAGAAATAATGCAAAGATGAAGAAATCAACCTAGTTGTCTCACTTTCTCTTATTGGCTACTCAGGCGTACGTGGTAGGAAAATATTTTTATAAAACCTAATTCCGTAGGAATTTTTAACTGTGCGAGCCATGCATCCTCTTGCAGGAGAGCATGTTCACTAAGCCAAAAGGCGGTGAGGCTGCCGCCATAAAGCACTCATTACATGGTAAATCAGAACAGATATCATGTCAGTAGACCATAGCGCGCCACTGGACGAGATAGTCTTTAGTGCGAAAATAATACCAGCCTACCAACCTGGATTTCAGCTCAGTCTGTGTGAAGCTCCACGCATTTCGCTTCCAAAGCCTCTTCTTATTTTCACATATAGCCCACGTGCGTATGTGCGAAATAAATATCGAAAGTAAACCGGGATATCCGTCCGGAATGCCTCAAGGAGAGGTTCGTCGCGCTAAGTCACAAACAAGAACGACCTCGGCGACAGAGGCAGCGGGAGTCGACCGACGAAGATATGGCCAAGCGATTGCGACAAAGCAGACCATTCATGGCGTTCAAACGGGCCGACGAAACTGCCGCAGAACGACAGACTACGTAAGCCTGCAAACGCGCTGCCGAAACGGATAAACAGCGACAAGCCCGTCTAGCTGCCGACGTTGCATACTAGTTTTGCAGAGAAAATGTGCTTTCGCACGACATTCCGTACTTGGCGCAGCCAAACCATCTGTCAAATGGAAAAAGACATTTGAAGATTTGGGGAGCGATCATTGTATAGTAGAAACCAAAATTAAAGAAGCGGTAGACGCAGAACTTAATAGACGACAGGTTAGATGGAAGGACTGGCATTAGTTTCGCAAAGTCAGAGATGCCAAAAAACAAGCTTCCATCAAGAATATTGCGCAATGGGTCAAAGACGCTATACAAGACGTCAGCGAGGCTACGCAAACGATCACATCATATCCCCCCATAGAGAAGATTGATAGCCGTCTCGTGCACATGTGCGAGGCCAAACAATCACTGCAGATCAAATGGCGGGGGCAGAGGAACAATAGGAGCTTGCGCAAGCGTATAGCCAAGTTCAACAAGCAGTTTGAAGAACATTGTCAGCAGCTAAGCAAACAACAATGGAACAAAGTTTGCAATGCTCTGGATGGGCAAATGCACGCAGGCCAGGCATGGCGCATGCTCAAACACCTGCTCGAACCAGATAACACCAAATCGGAACACACGCAAACGTTGCGTAAGCTGGTGCACGATTATAAAGGCAGCGAGGAGGACTTTATCGCCGAGGCTAGCAACATATATATCCCCATAAACCCCGTCATAGAGCACGGGAAATATACCGGAGGCACAAACAAGCTCCTACACGAGGAGTTCACCGTGGCTGAAATTAGGGCAGCGATACAGCAGCTCAGCACCGAATCCGCACTGGGACCGGACGGGATCACCAACCGAACTCTCCTGAACCTAGATGATCAAGCAATAGAGAACATCACATCGCAGGGAGACAGGGTCTCTCTATACCGCCCCTGGCACGGCCTAGGCCCAGGCCTCAATACGCTGGTCTGAATAAAGTTGTTTCACTCACTCACTCACTTGGTTTGGCATTATGAGCTTATAGCAGCGTGAACTAATACCCCTGACACACCCGCACCCTAAAGTCTTTTAGGTAAGGGGACATCTACCGGAAAGGCGTTCAAGCGCAGTTACACAGGACAAAGGAGTATCTCCCCTGCGGCAAAGTTTCCTTTGTGGGAAAGAAGATCGGGCATCTACTTTTCGAGCGGAAAGGTGTACTCTCGCATACAGCGTGCACAACTCATCAATAGAAGAAAACTTGTTACGTAACTGTGGTGCCGCGTAAGCATTTTTTTTTTGGCTTGGACAATGCTTTAATTTTTAGTGGTAATGCGATTTGTTGAACAATAAAGATTTACTGTAGCTATACTCTGAGACGCCCGCACCACGTCGCTAGCGCCGCTATGTTGAATTCCGGATATGCCCAATGTAAGCCATGAAAATGGGAAAAAATGTTTTTAGGTTTCACAATCACTAAATGTAATCTACATGCGCAGCTTCTTGTAAATGTTTTCTCTCTTGCTGCTTTAACAAGCAGCGCTTTTTTTCTTTTTTGGCGGCGTTCATTTGAGGAACCACCTAAAGAAGTTAGTGCGCTGCTGTGTGTCATTGGCGCAACTTCTTTCTGCAAAGGGTCCTTCGGAGTAACAAAAGGGGTTTCCTGCAAAGGCCTTTACTTTTACGTGTGTCAGGGGTATAAAACTTATGGACAAAGAAAGAGCCCCATGGGGACAAGCGCTAACTTCCAACTATACGCTTTTGTTAATTGACCGTATTTATATGTGCTGAGGAATTATGTCGGTAGGCCTTCATTGGCACTGGTAACAAAATAATTATTTATAGTAGAATGCAGAGGCATATCAATCTAGGTGGTTTCGCGGCTATGTTTTCTTTTTTATTTTGCGAATGTTCTTTTCCTTCGTATATATCATCATCTTCATCAGCCTATTTATGTCCACTCCAGGACGAAGGCCTCTCCCTGTGATCTCCAATTACCCCTGTCTTGAGCTAGCTGTTTACAACTTGCGCCTGCAAATTTCCTAACTTCATCACCCCACCTAGTTTTCTGCCGTCCTCGACTGCATAAATAAATACATACATAAATACATAAATCCGACCAATAAAGAAAAGCCGATTGTTGGAAGTTAGTGCATGTCCCCGTGTGTCTCTTTCTTTGTGCATATATTTTAGATCGCGCTGCAATAACCTCATAGACAAGTAGGTAAGGTCTTTAAGGTACTCAAAATGGTGCCTGCCTTGAACTTAACATATGCACGTTGCAGTGACTGAACATTCACATTCACTGTCCAGAACGCTGCACAAATAACGCCTTCGGCATCAAATTGTTTTTCGCACATTCAAACTTTTTTCGAGCCATATTTGGGGTTGAGTGTCTCTCGGCGCAGAATGGCTGCCTTCCCCTTTTCTCGTGCACTTGTATCGCGGTTTAACGCAGTGATGTTTCAGCAGGTCACAAACATTACGGCGCACCTATAGTGACACGTATACATGTTTATCTTTCACCGGTGGCCGCTTTCCACCGGCTAACAAATGTTAAACGTTATCGCTCGGCGCAGGACGGGCCTGTACCAGAAGTTTCTAGAACGTTATCGATGCTTCTTTCCGTTGCCTGTTTTCACCGACGTTTATGTTATCTGATTGTATGACCGACGCGAATTGTCTAAAACTTTCTGGAAGACACTGCGGGTACCACGGATTAATCTGGAACATTCGATGACTCATGTATAAAAGCCGGCGCGTTTCACCGCAGATCAGAATTTCGACGATCGCCGACTTTGTTCGCCGCTATCGTTGTGCTTTGAGTGTAGCTTGCTTTTGTGGACACAGGTTCGCCCAATAAAGAATCAGTTTCGTCATACACAGTTTTACTACTGTTTTCTTCAGCGTCACTACTACGTGACAATAGCTTGACTTGTCTGAATTACAGGCACGTAAAATATGTGATTAGGGTTATTAATGACAATCTACAGCTATTTTCGCCACACCCTGTCAACGCTCGTTCCTCTTCGCCGCATATTGCACTACAACACGTTGTATGGAGCTTGACCTTTTCATCAAATTTTGTTCTCTCAACGGCGGCGGTTGCCGCATGGCGCGGCTTAGCTCAGCCGCGCGGTGCCTTTATTGAAAGTGATTTGCGATGAGTAGAAAGTCTAGGTTAGCCGAGGCCTGTCAGCTGCATGGCCGCTCTGTTCTCGCAGTTTAGCTCGCGTTGAAGCGACAGGCAGCGCGAAGGTCAATTCGCTCGTTGCTGCTGCCACTCTTCATCCCGCCGGCGTTTTCCAGAGAGTACCCACTGTCATCAAATGAAATGGGTTCATGTTTGACTGTGTGCGTTTGACACAATTTGCTTGGTAGGCGAATGTTTACAAGTTTATGTGGCTGATAAAACTACTATCCTTATTTAGTGTAGCTGTCTAACAATTTTCTATCGCAATCGATGCCTCGCCTTTCGGGCGAACTGCAACTTCTTTAAAAACGTTCGGGCCAACAGTACTATACGTCTATCTTTTGGGATATACCTCCTAATTACTTGTTGATAGCAAGAGTAGCCCTAAGTGGCGATCAGAAAGATAATATACCAGTTTCGCGCTCAACATGTGCGACAGTAGCAAGTAACTAGAGATTTTCAAAATTGCAGTCCTAAAACTACGTTTCCCCGGCCAATATAGGTTACACCGCTCATAGGTACCGAAGGAGGAGATTTTTTATATTCTAATGAGCTTTACCTCGTTAACTTGAGCCCTCAGAGAGCTGGAATGGGAGAAAAAGAAGAAAACAGCACGGAAAGAAATAAACACAAAGAAATCTTTATAACTGTAAAAAGACGTAATACTTAATAAAATTTTAAAATAAATGGTTTCTTTACAACATGCACTCTGGTACTTCTGTAACTTGCCTTCGCCATTTGAAAAAGCAAATTGCTCGGCCCTTCTCGGCAATCAATTAGTTCCAGCATTTTTTTTTAGTGTCAACGCGAACCGAAGTTGCTGTTGTTCGTGCTCCATATGCACAGATGTGGACCGCGATTTCAGCAGCTACTAAGTCGCTTGAACTACCAGCCCTTAAAATGTCAAATAATGGCCGCAGGAACGATAACGTCAGTTTGGAATTTTTCTATAAAGAGAATATTTCGGTGGTTCTTAAAAGCAAGATCTGTATCACTTTTTTTCTGGCATATATTTTTGAATGCGCAGCTACTGAAGGAAGGAGAAAATTCTCGCGAGGTATTGACGTCTGAATATTGCTGACGTTGATGGGCAAACAACTTCCGCATGCTATCGATTCTTGTGGTTAACACCCGTTGGAAATAGCTTCTCGTCAACCTTTCCAAATGACGTTCACGGGGATTAGCATGACGTGGTAAGCGTCAGTCAAGAAGTTCAACAACCTTGTAGCGAATGCCATCATGCTTGGGTTGACTCATCGTCACCAGTTTTACTGGAAATATTCTTTGTGGACCAAACTGCAAGCCACCCACTGCGGCTGATCAGTAACTCTTATGTTCTACTGATGAGCGGCAGGACATCCGTTCTATTCGAATCCGCTGTAGATGCATTCCATTCAGGCGAAATACAAAAACGCATGTGTACGAGGGGTGCCTGAAATTATAACTTCGGCTCCTCTACAATGAAGTTTAGTCCTTCCAAACTATTAAACGATTAAAGAGCCATAAATAGGTGTTGTCAAAATCTATGGCGCCACGGTGATCTTGGGTTGGAACTTATAAAGCTTCGGCGCAGGGGTCCCTATCTAACTACATTAAAACGGAGAGTTCGTTTTTCTAGAGAACCAGCGCGTTGATCGAATGATAAGAAATTTGTTGTATTTGAAAGCAAACATTAAAATCTACTGACTATTCAATCAGAATTTTATTTGACACAGTATACTTACCATAGGTGGCTAAAAATTTCAAAACCAATACTATCACGTTTACAACTCGGAAACTCAGCAATGAAAATTGTATCAATATTTTTTTCAACTGCACCTAATAATACTTCTCAGCCAAACCAAAGGGATGTAGTATACACGGCCATAAAATATATCATTATTATGTGAGTAAGACTTTTGCAAAACGCTTGTAAACACTAACAAATTTACGTAAGCTATAAATTATTATATCAAAATTTGTTCGCTTTTGATGCGCTAACGGATGCAGTTGGCAGAACTTCGTTATCTGTTTTTTATGAAGAGTTAGAAATTTCTAAACTTCGGGCTTCTAGTTGTTGAAAAATCCATTTTCGGCAGCATTTACAAAGAACAGGACCTAAATAAGTCAATATTAAATTCCAATTCTTGCTGTAACTAGAACTTAACGTTCTCTCTCCAATGCCTCCAATGCACCAAATTTCATTCCAATTGCTCCATGGGTTGTTTCACAAAAGTGTTTGGACGTTTTACATGTCTTTTAATAGGCGGCATCGTAGTTGGACCTGAGCTAAAGCTTTCTCTTAAACCTTTGCGATTTACTAAGGCTTCTGTCACCGTAAGAGCGACCTCTGTTTCTGCAGAAACATTGTTAATATTTTATTTGATACATTATACAGTACTGATTTTACCAGTACCCTTTCGAATCCGTTTTACTGTGTTCCATCGATACATTTCTTCTGGTCCGTAAACCTCCTCCAAAGTTTCATTAGGGTACAAAACGTGCCACTGGAGGCATTTGGTCAGTTGAAAGCTATCAATCTACCGTGCTGTAAAGGGCGTGCTGCGCAATCACACAATTGTTTTAGCAAGAAATGCTGGTCTCCCGCCTTTTCTAGAATGTTCGTAGACTCAAAATGCAGCAGCCACATTAGGCAAACTGATTTACCCTCTGAGGCGTTTGTGCCCTAATCACCAATATATTGTTGGCTATTTACAGTATACCTAAAACTGGGCGAGTTGCTCATTAAAGGAAACAGAGTGAACGACTTAACGCTGATAGCGAGGAACACATGAAAGGAGCGTGGTGTAATAACAACAAGCTTATGTGAAAAACATGAATTATAAGGGTAACGGTGTACGTATGCGGATTTCAAAGCAGGCTGTAAACTGGCGTCGGCACCAGCTTACTCTAAAAATCCGAATGCAAATAATAACTCCCGAGGCCAAACACTCTAATATACTGTTCTGTATACCTATCTTTTCTTTGTCAAGAGGGGCGAAATATGATCTGCTTACGCAGCGATAATTTTTTTCCTTGGTGTACTGCTTCAGGGATATCGGTTTTTTCAAGTAAGCCAACCGTTCATAGTCATAGTCCGTCTTTCTCTTTGTTGTGTTCTTAACACTTTATCAAGAAAGGCATGTACCCTGCACATTGAGGCATTTTTGCACAAGTCAGAGTGACATGTACAGTGCGCGTGGTCGTTCTAAGCACTGTATACATTGCTTAGATATGACAGTTTCTTGCTGGAAGTTGCAAGAAATAGTTTTGCACATTCATTCAAGGTGTCCAACCTCCTTAAATAGAATGACCGAGACACTGCCCTAGAGGAGGGTTTCTGCAACCACAACCAAGTGGTCATCGGCAAAACTGCGTATCCACTGAGTTATTACGGCTGATAATGTAGTAGTAAATAATGCAAAGCTGAAAGAAGACAGAAATAAACCTTAGCTGACTCATTGTCTTTCGTTGGATACTCAGGCATGGTAGGAAAATATTGCTACGATACGGTTGGAAGTGATGAAAGACGACGTGAGTTCGGACTGTGATCTCATCGGTTTCTAGGCCTCCGCATTCACCACTTTCATTAATAAACGCAACTCGCCGTAAAAGTATTGGTGGAGGTGCGGGGTAACGAAGAGGAGTCCAGGACGAACGATCACGGAAGCGCTACATCTGAAACTACGCCGAAGCCATCGCCTGGCCGGACTACCACCGCTTCCAATGGAGACGATTCCTAACGGTGACAACGCGCTGTCTTCGTCTGGCGACGTGGAAACATCACATGGCACCACGGACCTTCGCCGGAAAGGTCGGAGAAGACGTTGAAGAGTGGCTGAACCACTACAGTCGGGTGAGTCGATAGAACCGTTGGAATTCGGACACCCGGCTGACCAACGACGCATTGTTTCTAGAAGGTGCACGGCGCTCGTGTGGTTTGAAAACCACGAAGAAATTCTAGCCACATGCGAAGACTTCGTGGATGAAATAAAGAGCTGCTTTGGGGACCCATCTCTGAAGAAGCGCGCTGAGCAAACTGACGCAGCGTGCTCAAGTGCTAGGCGAGACTTGCGAAATTTACATTGATGAAATCTTGAAACTGTGCAAGTCTGTAGACCCTCACATGAAAGAAGAAGACAAGGTCGTACATCTTCTGATGGGATTGCCGAGGACGTCTACAACTTCCTAACAGAAAAGGACACCTTGGAGTCTGTAGCTGACGTGATCAAACATTGTCGCACGTTTGAGACTCTGAAGGCTAGGCGCATTATACCCAAGATAAAACCTATTATAAAACCTCCTTCCGTAGGAATTTTTATCTGTGCGAGCTACACATCCCCTTGCAGGACAGTCTGTTCACTTAGCGAAAGGGTAGTGAGGCTATCATCATAAAGCTCTCATTACATGTTAGATCAGAACAGCTATCATGTCAGTAGACCATAGCGTGCTACCGGACGAGATAGTCTTTAGCGCGAAAGCACTGCTAACCTACTAATCTGGATTTCGCCTCAGCCTGTGTGAAGCCCCACGCGTTCCGCGTGCACAACCTCTTCTTATTTTCACACATAGCCCGCGTCCGTGTGTGCGAAATAAATATGGAAAGTAAATCGAGATAGTCATCGGAAATCTCGTAAAGAGAGGTTCGTGGCGCCAATTGGCACAAACAACAACGAGCTCGACGACAGAGGCAGCGGGAGTCGACCGACGAAGATGTGGCCAAGCGATTGCAACAAAGCAGACCATTCATGGCGTTGAAACGGGAAAACGAAACTGCCGCAGAACGACAGACTACGTAAGCATGCCAAGCGCGCTGCCGAAATGGACAAACAGACGAGAAGCCCGACTAGTTGCCGACGTTGCATACCAGTATCGGAGAGAAAATGTACTTTCGCACGATATTCCGTCCTTGGCGCAGCCAAACCATTTGTAATTTCTTTTCTTTTTTTTTTTGCTTGAACAAGTAACTTAGTAAGGTGAAAGTCTGGGGCAGTTGATTTGGCATCATGAGGTTATAGCAGCGCGAACTAAAACTTATGGACGAAGAAAGGGCGCCATGGGGATAAGCGCTAACTTCCAACTATAGACATTTCTTAATTGGCCGTGTTTACATTTACCGAGGAATTGTGTTAGTAGGCCTTCTGTGGCACTGGTAGCAAAATAATTATTCATTATATAATGCAGAGGCGTTGCAGACACGTTGGAGCGACAGGCAGCGCGAAGGTCAATTCGCTCGCTGCTGCTGCCGCTCTTCATCCCTCCGGCGTTTTCCAGAGAGTATCCACTGTCATCAAATGAAATGGGTTCATGTTTGACTGTGTGCGTTTGACACAATTTGCTTAGTAGGCGAATGTTTACAAGTTTATATGGCCGATAAAACTACTATCCCTATTCAGTACAGCTGTCTAACAATTTGCTATCACAATCGATGCTTCGCCTTTCGGGCAAAACTGCAACTTCTTTAAAAACGTTCAGGCCAACAGGCCTAAACGTCTATCTTTTGGGATATACCTCCTAATTACTTGTTGATAGCAAGAGCAGCCTTAAGTGGCGATCAGAAAAATAATATACCAGTTTCGTGCTCAACATTTGCCACGTTAGCGAGTAACTAGAGATTTTCAGAATTGCAGTCCCAAAACTATGTTTCTCCGACCAATATAGGTTACACCGCTCATAGGTACTGAAAGAGCAGATTTTGTTTATTCTAATTAGCTTTATCGCGTTGACTTGAGAGCTCGGAGATCTGGAATGGGAGAAAAAGAAGAAAACAGCACAGAAAGAGATAAACAGAAGGAAATCTTTATAACAACTGTCTCAGAGACGTAATACATCATAAAAATTTAAAAGAAATGAACATGCACTCTGGTATTTCTGCAACTTGTCTTCGCCATTTGAAAAAGCAAATTGCTCGGCCTTTCTCCGCAATCACGGAAGCTACACATTAGTTCCAGCATTTTTTGTTTCTTTAGTGTCAACGCGAACCGAAGGCCCTGTTGCCGTTGTAGGTGCTCCATATGCACAGATGTGGCCCGTGATTTTTAACGGCTACCAAGTCGCTTGAATTATCAGCCCTTAATATTTCAAATAATTGCCGCAGGAACGATAGTGTCAGTGTGGCATTTTTCAATAAAGAGAATATTTCGGTGGTTCTTGGCAGCAAGATCTATCTCACTTTTTTTCTCGCATATATTTTTGACTCCGCAGCTACCGAACGCAGGAGAAAATTCTCGCGAGGTATTGACGTCTGAATATTGCTGACGTTGATGGGCAAACAACTTTCACACGTTAACGATTCTTGTGGTTAACACGTTTTGGAAAAAGCTTCTCGTCAACCTTTTCATATGACGTTCGTGGAGATTAGCATGACGTGATAAGCCCCAGTCAAGAAGTTCCACAACCGTGTAATGAATGCCCTCATGCATGGGTTCACTCATGGTCGCCAGTTGTACTGAAAATATTGTTTGTGGACCAAACTGCAAGCCACCCACTGCGGCTGATCAGTAACTCTTATGTTCTACTGATGAGCGGCAGGACATCCGTTCTATTCGAATCCGCGGTAGATGCATTCCGTTCAGGCGAAATGCAAAAACCGTCGTGTACCAGGGGTGGCCGTAAAGGAACACGGGGCGCCTGAAATTAAAACTTCGGCTTCTCTACAATGCAGTTTAGTCCTTCCTAACCATTAAACGATTAAATAACCGTCAATGTGTGTTTTCAAAATCTATGGCGCCACGGTGATCTGGGGTTGGAACTTATAAAGCTTCGGCGCAGGGGTGCCTATCTAAATACATTAAAACGGAGAATTCGTTTTTCTAGAGAACCAGCGTACTGAATTACAAGAGATTTGTTGTATTTGAAAGCAAACATTAAAATCTAGTGAATGTTCAATGAGAATTTTATTTGAAACAGTATACTTACCATAGGTGGCTAAAAATTTCAAAACCAATACTATCACGTTTGCAACTCTGAAACTCAGCAATGAAAATCGTATAAAAAATGCCGCAGTTTGGCCCGAAAGGCGAAGCATCAATTGCGATAGCAAATTGGTAGAGAGCTATTCGGAGTAGGGATAGTAGAGTAGTTTCATCGGCCGCATAAACTTGGACACATTCGCTTTCTAACTGAATTGACAAGCGTGATGTCATCGCGCACAAGCAAACATGAATAGATCACACTGAATGACCGCAGACAACGACTGTCAAAACGCTGGCGTGGCCGCTGCAGCGGGCGAAGAATCGTGCGGTCTATCGCTTCAACGGAAGCTGAGCGGCGAATGGACAGCGCATAAAGGTCAGAGCCGTGTGGAGACACGGCTGTGCTCGACTGGCGCGCGCGCTCGCTCGCTTCTTAAGAAGCGAGTGCACGCGCCAGTCGAGCCCGGCCGTGGTGGAGATAAAGAGACGGTGCGGGCGACGGCTACCACAGCCAGTGCAAGCGTATTTGTTGGCAGAGTAGAAGCTGCTCCCCCCGTCCCTCCCGCGCTGCCTCCCCGCTTTTTTTTTTTTTTTTGCTTTCGCGTGGGAGATTGCGTTGCCAGTTCTCCTTGCGCTGGGTTGCAAGATAAGCATTTGGTGCCGTAGCACAGCGTCGCCCCGCCTCCCTCCCCCCCATACCCCCACGGCCTTTTGGGCGACAATCGCATTTGCTCTCCGCCGTGCGTTGGCTCTCCGTGATAGCGCGCGTCCGCCGCGCGCTTTTACTCGTACGGCGCGCGGCGACGATTTTATCGCCCTTGGAATCTATACGGAACCTGACGGCGACGGCGACGACGACGCCGACGGCAGTAATCCCGTTGAAGTGTCCATATAATTGCTATCGCAATAAAATTTTTATTCCACCCTTAATAATACATCTGTGGCAAACCCAATGCATGTAATATACACGACCATAAAATACATTATTATGCAAGTAAGACTTTTTCAAAACCGTTGTAAGCACTAAAAAATTTACATAAGCTATAAATTAATACATCAAATTTGTTCGCTTTAGATGCGCTAACGGCTGCAGTTGGCAGAACTTCGTTATCTGTTTTTTATGCAGATTTAGAGATTTGTAAATTTCCGACTTCTATTTGTTGAAACCCGCCGTGGTTGCTCAGTGGCTAGGTGTTGGGCTGCTGAGCACGAGGTCGCGGGATCGAATCCCGGACACGGCGGCCGCATTTCGATGGGGGCGAAATGCGAAAACACCCGTGTACTTAGATTTAGGTGCACGTTAAAGAACCCCAGGTGGTCCAAATTTCCGGAGTCCCCCACTACGGCGTGCCTCATAATCAGAACTGGTTTTGGCACGTAAAACCCCAGAATTTAATTTTTTTTCTGTTTGTTGAAATACCAATGACGGCAATATTTATAAAAAACAGGTCCTAATTAAGTCAATATTTCGATTCTTGCAGTTACTAGAACTTAACGTTCTCTCTCCAGTGCACCAAATTTCATTCAAATTGGTCCATTGGTTGTTTCACAAAGGTGTTTGGACGTTCTACAGGTCTTTGAATAGGCGGCATCGTAGTTGGATCCGAGCTAAAGCTTTCTCGTAAAACTTTGCGATTTATTAAGGCTTCTGTGACCGTAATAGCGACTTCTGGTTCTGCAGAAACATTGCTTAATATTTTACTTTGATTTTTGTACAGTACTTATTTTAGTAGCCCCCTTTCGTATCCGTTTTATTGTGTTCCATCGATACGTTTCTTCTGGTCTATAAACGTCCTGCAAAGTTTCATTAGGGCAAAAAACGTGCCACTGGAGGCATTTGCGTAAGTTGAAAGGCTATCAATCTACCGTGCTGTAAAGGGCTTGCTGCGCAATGGTATGGTATGGTAGGGTAAACTTTATTCAGGACCTGAAGATCAACCCTTAGGATGACGCAGACGCAATCACACAATTATTTTAGCAGGAAATTCAGGTCTCCCCGCATTTATTCTAGCATGTTCGTAGACTCAAAATGCGGCAGCCACATTAGGCAAACTGATTTACCCTCTGAGGCGTTTGTGCCCCAAGTACCAATATATATATATATATATATATATATATATATATATATATATATATATATATATATATATATATATATTGTTGGCTACTTACAGTATACCCAAAACTGGGCGAGTTAATATAAGTTGAACGTTAAAGGAAACAGGGTGAACGACTTAACGCTGATAGTGAGGAACACATAAAATGAGCTTGGTGTAATAACGTCAAGCTTATGTGAAAAACATGAAATATGAGGGTAATGGTATACATATGCGGATTTCAAAGCTGGCTGTAAACTGGCGCCGGCACCAGCTTACGCTAACAATTCGAATGCAAATAATACCTCCAGAGGCTAGGCACTCTATTCTACTGTTCTGCAAACCTATATTTTCTTTGCAAATAGGGGCGAAAGATGATTGGCTTACGCAGCGATAATCCTTTTTCCATGGTGTACTGCTTCAGGGATTTCAGTTTTTTCAAGTAAGCCAACCGTTCATAGTCAACGCTCGTCCTGTCTTCCTGTCTGTCCCTCTTTCTCTGTGTTGTGTCGTTAACACTTTATCATTAAAGCCATGCACCCCGCACATTGAGGCATTTTTGAAGTCAGAGCGGCACGTAGAGTGCGCGTGGTCGTTCTAAGCACTGTATACATTGCTTACATATGACAATTCTTGCTGCAAGTCGCAAGAAATAATTTTGTACAGTCGTTGAATGTGTTTAACCTCCTTAAATAGAATGACCGAGACACCGCCCTAGAGTAGGGTTTGTGCACCCACAACCAAGTGCTCATCGGCAAAACTGCGTATCCACTGTGTTATTACGACCGATAATGTAGTAGTAAATAATGCAAAGCTGAAAGAAGAAAGAAATAAACCTTAGCTGACTCATTTTTTTTTCGTTGGTCGCTTAGGCATGGTAGGAAAATGTTATTACAAAACCTCCTTCCTTGGGAATTTTTATCTGTGCGAGCTACCCATCCCCTTACAGGAGAGTCTGTTCACTTGGCGAAATGGCAGTAAGGCTGGTTTCATAAAGCACTCATTACATGGTAAATCAGAGCTATCATGTAAGAATACCATAGCGTGCCACTGGACCAGGTGGTCTGTAGTGCGAAAGCACTACTAGCCTACCGACCTGGATTTCACCTCAGTCTGTGTGAAGCCCCATGCATTTCGCATGCACAGCCTATTCTTATTTTCACACATGGCCTGCGTGCGTATGTGCGAAATAAATATGGAAAGTAAATCGGGATAGTCGTCGGAAATGCATCAAGGAGAGGTTTGTCCCGCCAAGTGGCACAAACAACAACGAGCTCGGCGACAGAGGCAGCGGGAGTCGACCGACGAAGATGTCTCCAAGCGATTGCGACAAAGCAAATCATTCATGGAGTTGAAACGGGTAAACTAAACTGCCGCAGAATGACGGACTACGTAAGCCTGCAAACGCGCTGCCGAAACGGATAAACAGCGACAAGCCCGACTAGCTGCCGACGTTGCATACCAGTATCGCAGAGAAAATGTGCTTTCGCACGATATTCCGTGCTAGGCGCAGCCAAACCATTTGTAATTCTCGCTTGGACAAGGTACTTATTAAGGTGAAAGTCTGGGGCAGTTGGTTTGGCATCATCAGGTTATAGCAGCACCAACTAAAACTTATGGACGAAGAAAGAGCGCCATGGGGATAAGCGCTAACTTCCAACTATAGACATTTCTTAATTGACCGTATTTATGTTTACTGAGGAATTGTGTTAGTAGGGCTTCTGTGGCACTGATAGCAAAATAATTATTCATTATATAAAGCAGAGGCATGGCAATCTAGGTGGCTTTGTGGTTTTGTGTTTTCTTTTATTTTGAGAATTTTCTTTTTCTCTGTAGACATAAATACGTCCATTAAACAAAATCCGATAGCTGGAAGTTAGTGCATGTCCCCGTGTGTCTCTTTCTTTGAGCATATGTTTCAGTTCGCGCTGCATTAACCTCATGGACAAGTAAGTAAGGCCTTTGAGGCCTTACTTACTTACTTTGAGGCCTTACTTTTCTCGTGCACTTCTATCGTGGTTTAAAGCAGTGAAGTTTCAGCTGTACACAAACATTACGCCGAAATTATTGCTTGACTTGTCTGAATTTCAGCAACGTAAAATATATCATTATGGTTGTTAATTACAATCTACAGCTATTTTCGCCATACCCTGTCGGCGCTCCTTCCTCTTCGCCGCATATTGCACTACAACACGTTGTATGGAGCTTAGCCATTTCATGCTGAACCTTAAACTCTCTAAACAAGGACCTTCAGCGCTGCTTTGTTTGTTCTTCTCTGAGCATTATATGCGCTGAGCCTCTCGAACGATGATCTAAAGCAAATTATTGTGACTATTACCTTTATATGGACACATATAAACAAATAAATTAATACCTGTATTTGCCCATGCAATCGATCGCACAACAGCATTAATTTTCGCCCGCTACGAATTGATTCTCGATCACAGGGCGAGCACGAAACTAGCCTTTCCCATATGCTGAGCGACTGCCTTGGGGACGAAACTTGTTCGCCTCCGCACTTCGAGGCGTACACTAATACATCATGGAAGCATGCCTTAAAAAAATTAAATTATGGGGTTTTACGTGCCAAAACCAGTTCTGATTATGAGGCACGCCGTAGTGGGGGACTCCGGAAATTTTGACCACCTGGGGTTCTTTAACGTGCACCTAAATCTAAGTACACGGGTGTTTTCGCATTTCGCCCCCATCGAAATGCGGCCGCCGTGACCGGGATTCGATCCCGCGACCTCGTGCTCCGCAGCCCAACACCATAGCCACTGAGCAACCACTGCAGGGTAAGCATGCCTTTGTCGTGAACGTAACTCGCGCTCCGCCCCAAACTATGTAAAATATTGGTGACCTTTTTTACGGTACACTTGGCGACTCTTGAATAGTTACCATGCGCTGCAGTTTTCCAGCTGATCTAGATACTTAATGCATTGAATTCTATCGCTCCACCACTACTCTGTACACAACGGACATTGGTTATGACACCAATGTGAAAGGTAGGAAGGTCTGGATTTATTTCGACCACATATGTGGCGGTTCCTTTTAAACTGACAACTAAACCGCATTGCAATACATTTTTGTGCGCAAAAAAAAAAGAAAAATAAAGGCACCACTCCCAGCCTCTCATTCTAACTTTGTTTAAAGCTTTACCAGTGCAGTCACAAAAATATACGACGTACTTGCGGAAGTTAGTCAATGAAACGTGTGCACATTCCTATTCTCAATTTTCTTGCGTTGCGGTTCTATTTTCGGCCTTATTGAAAATTGTTTTCAGGGTTAAGTGAGCTGCTATTTTTATTCGCATATAAGTGTGTCCCAAGAACCAATAATACCATGATCAAAGTCCGTGAGGTGGGGCACCATGTCCCTAACGAATAATGTCTAACTGCCTTTTAGTAGACATTCCTTCTACTAAGAACAAGAACTGCCGCTTTACTTTGTCAAATGAAATTCTAAGTTAAAGCTTCTTTTCATTTATTGCACCATTCATAATAAGTGCACGGTGTCCAGAGCATGAAAATTTCATCTACTCTTCTATGTTCGCAACTACTGCTGGTGGCTGTGTTAGACTGCAATGCCTTCGCATCGGCCCGCATTCTTCAGTCCTTTTTCTCGTAGCAGCTAGCCCTACGTAGACGCTTTCCGATATTCTACCATAATAGAGATCGGCTCAATTCGTAACACAATATGCAACGTATATTTGCAATAATAAAAAAAGTCTATTCTGATGCCATTACCATCGCCTTATTTACCTATGTACCAATTTTTGCAATTTAACTCAACCGTCACTACAACGTCACATCATTAGCCTCTTGCAGCAGTCGTCTGACGTAAACTCACGCCATATACACAATTGCTCGCTCTATGCAGCCATGTTTGTCCGTCTGGTAACTCTTTGCAGAACCACAAACCATGCTGCACACCGAGCTACCTCGCAGATACATCACCCAAGCATTGATTTAGAGAGCGTGCAAAATCTGCGTAAACGTTTCCTGCATTCTGCTACCTGTATTCCTCCGTGTCCTCGGAAAGTTCGATTGGTAAGGCAATTTGATCAAACATTAACAATTTAGGCACTGTTCCTAAGACAATTCCATAACTGTATCCCTGGCTTGCATACCAAAGCATAAATGAAGTGAAATGTTTAGCTTTGACAAATTTATACAACTGGAGTGAACGTGTTAAAATGAATCTATGGCTACCTCTGCTGAAGTCAACCAAAAGTATAATTTTGTTCTTTCTGATTTTACGTAAACAATGGTGAAGTTCTTTGTAACAAACGCAACCATAATCATGCAAGACCGTTATACCTAATATTTCGCACCACCACAACTTTATTATAGATTGTATTTTTGCTTAAGCACCCAATTACTACTTCCTAAACTTGCCATAAACTGCAATCTACCTAAATACCAGCTTCCTGCCACAAAGAAACAAATATTCGCCAACAGTAAGGAGTGGTCGGTAAATTTTCAGAGGTCTCAATAAAAATATGAATATCATTTGCACTTTAGTTATTTTCCTTCTGACGCTCAATCATATTTGGCTCAATGCCCTTTATTGCGACAGTAAAACTGCGACAGTGCCCCCGCCGACGCAAATTCGCTCTTGCTACAGCGTTTTAATTCGTTGTAAAGGTTACTGATACGTCAGCGCATACGTCTTTTGTGTATTCAATTAATTTTGTATAAAAAGGGTCTTCCTAAAAGCAGGAACATTCACCACGGCTGTGTTGAAGACGCAGGTAGCATCATGTTTACTCTCCCACTCTTTCTCTGTCTGCTTGCCGCAGCAAGTGATATTAGTGTAGGCGATACTGACTATGCAGAAGACCCAACCCACTACGACGAGCAAAAGCTTTCAAACGTAAGTGTGTTTGATTTTTGACTGTTTGCAGAGGAGTCTTTGATCCTTGGCCCATTTCTTTACTGTTGGCCTGTGGATGCTTGTGCAAACTGTGAAACTGGTGTACTAAAATGTGGATAACGTGCGCTTTGAGTAGAACAGGACTGCGGTACAGGGTGTGTATAGGTAAATATGGGGCCGCATTTTAGTCACTTAACATTAGAGTTGGGCGCTGCTGAATTTGGCTAATGGTCCATTTCTTGTGCGCTGTTTATGCTTCAATTTTCTTCACGGTCAGAATCACACTCGGGTTCAATCTGTGGCAATATATGCAGGCAAAAACGACGTTTATGATGCTTAACGATTCATTTCAATTCTTTTGTTTGAAGGCGCTTGTCCAACTAGAACTGTAACAAACGAGTAAATCTCGAAAATTCTTGTAATCGAGCACCTTAGAAAGTACTGCGCATTGCCAAGAGCACCCCTATAAATGGGCTCGATTTTCTAAACTGCGTGAAGCAGAATATCCATTCAGGTAACAGACAAAAACGAACTACTTTGCCTTTGGCTGATTGATAATCTATCTCCTCAAGTAAAACTTGTTTAATATATCGCTGGAACTACTTCCAGACTCGGGAAAACATTGTACTAGTCGGCGGTGTCGCCGGTTAATTTTTGGCGGATTGGAGACGGCAGGATTGAGACTTGCGCTGTATTTTTGTGCAACCGGTCGTGCTTTCGATTGGCATTGTTCGTTTGCCAGTACCATTTGTTTATCCATTTTCACGTGTCACGAACGTGCCAGGTTATCTCAACAATTCGCGCACACGCTATGTGTTGAAGGCAGCTAATAAATGATTATGAGGAGGATTTAATGGAATCCCCTTTGAAACTGGGCGGTGTAAATAGTCACCTAGCCTGCGTGATTTATTCAGGTATGCTATACATGTTTTTTATCTAGAAGTTTTCTATACATTTCTATAATGCTTTTTTTTTCCTCAAGCTTGCCCTCTACCTATGACTAAGAGGTCAAATCACGTCGTATCGATTTCTTCCCTGCTTTTCCCCCGCATACTCTAAACGTCTCTTGCTTATTTCGACTGCTGACCGGTTGATACTCCCGTCCACTTTAAATCCAAGCGCTTCTGGAAGGTGTACGTTACTTACTGTTTTCACTGTGTGAATCACTTCACATTCCATTAGGATGTGTTGAGTGGTCTCCGGATTTTTGCTGCAGCATACAGAAGCCTAATCAAGTTCCGAATATTTGCTCCGGTATGTTTCTTGTGCTTAGGCAACCGCCTCGAGCCTCAAATAGCAAGGCACTGCCCTTTGTGTTATCGTCCAGATATTCCCGTCTAATTTCTTTCTTCTCATTCTTGTAAATCTCCATGGTCCTTTTTGTTTCCGTTCTTTGCATCCAATTAACTGTCTCTATTACTCTGACTTTCTTTCTGATGGCTTCTAGTTGTCTATTTGCAGTTTGAATTATGCTGTACTTGGTTGCCGACTTTCTTTACCTCTTCCTTCATTCTGTGCCCACGCTTTTCAGATACAGATACTTGTGCACTTGAGCCGCCCGTTTATTTTCATCCATGTTCCTGAGCCTTTCTTCAAAACTAATTTTGCTCTGTGCTTCTCTGATTTCAAAAGAGTCCCCACCCCTGTCACCCTGCACTGCCTCATTTGTGCTTTTGCCGTGGGCTCCTAAAGCCAAGCGGCCTACTGATCCTTGGTTAACTTCCAACCCCGACAATACATTATATTTTAAGCATAGAATAGCATTTGCTAACGTTAGTGCTGTTACCATTACCTGTGGGATGGCAGCGCCACCCGTCGGTGAAGATGAGAGCTAGGTGCGACGGTATGAACTGCACGAGCTGTTCCATCTCGGTGGCCACTTACTGCTAGTTTGCTCTGATTTTGTCGCCATTCGGCAGGCGTGGAAATTACGAATACATCCCTTTCCCCGGCTTTCATTATGCTGCTTTTCGCCCTTTTCACTCACACACATAAAGCTTGAAAAGAACGAATCACTTATGTGCACCATACATGCTAAGTTCGAAGCGTCATGAATAACGCTCCCGGGACTTAAACATGGCTACCACGCTGTCCAGAACATCTTTATCGCGAAATTTGTTTTACGGATATTGGCAAGCCCGCTCTGTAGCCTACTTTGCGTAACACCCGCTCTTACGCTAACCTCAAGCTAAACCTGGGTAATTGTTATATGCAGTGCCAATGTATCTGCGCCACGTAAAAGCCACATTTTTAGCCTTCCCTATATAATTGTTTGTTTATGTTGGTTATGACAGCGCCAAATTTACTTCGTAGAAGCGTAAATTTCTCACCCGCATCTTGAGAGAGTTACAAATATTGGCGTTCATAACACTTCCTCCTGTTTACGGGTTTTATTAGTACTAATTTGCCATCTTCGTAGCCTTTACTACTTCTTTCTCAGATACGCCAAGCTTTAGCCTATTGTAAGTTAGGGCATTACGGCTTAACAAAATATATTGCGAGCCGGGACTGCGCATTCGGTGCCGGCTCGCATTAGCTCCCAGTTGGAGCTGATTTCCATATTGTAGCATGTGACGAAAAAAAATTTACTTGTGTGACATTGCACTTCACATGAAATCGAAACACTCCCATCCGAAAAAGAAAATTGATATTTATTTTGTCGTTAGAGGCATTCGCTTCTGTTACACATAGGGTGAGCATTCGCTTTTAATTTGCTCGCTTCGGCAAAGACAGTTGAGCAGCTTGGCGTTAGCTGTGAAGACCGTTCTAGGCACCGTATACCCACCTGTAACTGCTTTCTTTTTTTCTGCAGAATAATACGAAGATGCCAGGAATACAAGGCTTTCATATTTCTTGCTTAAGCTCAATATCTCTTGCTAAGCATATATTCAAAAACGTTGCAACTGCAGGCATAGCTTAACTGTCACAACGAAAACGAATCAGCATGTACACACAAGACAGCCAAACGGCACCACGCAGTAGTGACACTCTACTTCACGTACACTGTCGTATACACACTAGCGACCACCGACCTTTTATTCAAGGCATTGGCGCAAACATTGTGCGGCAGAACGCTGTAATTATCTCCATTTTCTCACAGACCCTATCTACTACTCTAGCATAGGCGGTGAAGTGTGTATTGGCCTTTAAAAATTCCATGCTTTATGTTATTGCCTTCTAGGGGAAATTTCGAAATTAAGTTTCCTATCTGCACTACGACCTCCTTAAACAGGGCTATATGTTCTAGACATGTGTGTCGCAATAAACGTTCCTTTAACTAAATATCGTTGAGATCATCAGATTTGTGACTCATTCGCGGAATTTCTTTGTTTTCAGATGATATCTGTGAAAGAAGTGCTTTTCGTTAAAAAAAGAAACTACAAGATTGACACGAAATACAGCTGTCTCTCGGCGTTGTTAACGGCTGATCTCGGCGAAGGAAAATATACCTACAGACTAAAAGCAAGACAGGAGGGAGGAACATAGTAAGTATTGGGAATATTTAGAACCAGTGAGCAGAAATTTTGTCATGATCTCGGTTCACTTTTTGTCATTATTCAAATGTCACTTCTAAAGGCAGGTACAATAATAGAAAGTATTGCATAGCTTAGTTATCCGCAGTTACCTTAGGAATTATTTCACTTAGTTTTAAAAACGGTAATTTTCTTTCGCTAAATAAAAATTATATTTGTTTTAATTTTCGGACTAATTAGCATATAAAACAATCATCGCTTAAATGCTGTACACCGCACGTATCGTCTGCAGTAAAGATGCGCGCGATATCGAATACAAAAAAATGTAAGCTGTATTTCATTTATGCTGTTTCATAAAGTGGTTTTTGGTTATATGTAAACTGACTTGGCTGTCAACGCTCGTCGTGCTTAGCTGATTCGCCTAGTTACACGCAGTGCCTGATGCCTATTTTACGTAATTTTTTACTCGTACGAGCCACTGCAATGTGAATATTTTACCATGTCTCCTAAAAACATTATACTGAACATTGAAATTAAAGTTACGGTCACGTCTCATTTAAGGTCTTCAACCACGGATCGTAGTATGAGTAAGCTACAGAGAGGCACTATCGATTGGCCCAGGGCAGGCGCTGCGTTAAATTTCCACACACTGTGTAGTCGGTACGTTTTTATTTAATTGGAAAAGGAGATCCATTGTGCCCGCTTTCAAGTAAGGAGTTACAGTAGTTTCAGGTATCGCAGTATTCTCTGTAAACTGCATGAAGGAGAAACATAAGCTACCCGAGCTTAGTCAATAAACTGCTTTAAAACCTCTAAAGAATTATGCTGCGCCAGCGCGTCCGTCCTTTTGTTTAAACCATCGCGTTGTCGTCGTCAAACTATTTCCTCACCTACAGCCCCACCACGGGACATTGAAAAAGAAAACTTTGCCCACCACTGGAGCTAGCGGCCAAACTGAAACCCCTGGGACAATGTGGAGTTGGAAGCCAAACGCGCTAATCAGTAGGCTATTGGGAATTACGAGGGGCCTGATAGTTTGTGTGAGACTTTGTTATCCACACACAACCACACACCCCGATAGTCGCCTCTGTCAATGGCACGGAAAGCAATACTAACAGGCAGCAATACATTCCGCACCATAAAAAAGTTGTTTTCGGGGTAATGGCGTCACTTTCTTGAAAATTAAGCAGGCAAGAGAGAGATGTGGCAGCGTGCTGCTCTAGCAGTCAATAAAGTCAAGGTAGGAGCAATCGCTGAAGCCAGCCACTCTTTTCCGCCTCTAAACGTGGATTCCGAACATATTACTAATTTAAGACCCTAGCGAATGAGCTCAACGATGGTGTAATTGTGCAGTTGCCCACCTACAAATTGATGCCAGATCTCTGGATTTTTCGAGAGCGTTCAACCACGTGTCACATAACCATTTATTGCCTATAGATAAATGTAATACGTGTCATCACATGATTGTCATTCACGTCAGTCCCATTTTTTAGCAAGATGTATGTCAGGATATGCATGACATGAATGAAATGACATGGCGCGAATAAAATGACATGCATCGCGTGAATTACAAGCCACGTAAGTCATGACGTGATTGTCATAAATGACAGAAATGACATTAGTTGATGGCATCGGGGTCGTTTGTTTACCTCAATATGTATCAGGTTATGTGTGACGAGGCATGCGCGCATGACATGACAAGAATTACATGACATTACTTGCTGATGCATACCGGGTCAATATTGACATGTGATGACATACATGTCATGTAATTCGTGTGGTGACATTCAAGTAATGCCATTCATGTTGGGTCATGCACGCATGTCATGTCATATCATTCATATCCAGATATATATCCAAGCAGAGAAACGATCACGATGGCGCCATACCATTCATACCATTTACGTAATGGCATACATG
This sequence comes from Dermacentor silvarum, assembly GCF_013339745.2. Classification (NCBI taxonomy): domain Eukaryota; kingdom Metazoa; phylum Arthropoda; class Arachnida; order Ixodida; family Ixodidae; genus Dermacentor; species Dermacentor silvarum. The sequence goes on from NC_051163.1 coordinate 47,298,288, forward strand.
CTATAACGAGCGTGTGATGTCATTGATGCAATCACACGCATGTCATTCAGGTCATGACATTTATGTCATGTCATCCACGTAAGATCATGCACGCATGCAAATATCTTGACATATATCCACTCGAACAAACGGCCACAACGGCATCATCTCATTCATACCATCGATGCCAAGACATTCATGTCATGACATTGATGTCATGGTATGTCATTCATGATATGTACGCATGCATGTCCTGCCCTCCCACGTATATTCTGTCTATACCCAGTTGAATAAACGACCACGACGGCATCACGACGTAGGACAGACAGACAGTTTCCGAGCGCCCGAAGTTCGAAAAGAATGTTTCGCATTAAACGACGCCGTTTAATTTATTGCCTCCAATAAATAATTATACGCAAGCATCACCGACATAAACGGTCTCTCGATCTCTTTCCAAAGACTCAACGTGATTTCAGTGTCTAGCCCTTCTCCGCGTATCCTTCTAACAGCCACATTCAAAATATCCATTGTTTCAAACACCACTTATGATGCTCTTAACAGCCACAGTATTACCAACGGAAGCAATAAGCGGTTGCCCACTCTCCATGAGCCATACATTTTCTTCTCACGCAGAATCAATCTAGAACACCCGTAATGTTACAATAGCTTCACCTTCGGTTTGCGAATTATTATAAGCACAATTATTCAATCCCGTAAAAGAAAATCTACACAATATATTGATTGCCTACCTCGTCTGGTTAATAGGCCACAGGGTGTAAATCTTTTTTTCTGCTTTGTTCCCATGACCTCTGCATGTAATTACACAATGATCTGGTTAATTTGCAGTATGCTAAATATTTCAGCGCTTTTTTCGTTTATAAGGTTTTTTGCAATAATATCTCGTTCTTTGTATTATACTGCAACATGCCCTTTTTATCTCGCGCATGTTGTTGTATTGCTACGGGTCACAACGCTGCGAATGAATAACGCTGACAACCGCAAATGAAGGGGGATGTGGAGCTTATACTCCATAACCCTAACTCGGTTCCTAATGCAACAGAGAAATCACTATTAGCTTATTGAATGTATAGAAACAATAAGTTTATAACACGGAATTCCGAATAAACGGAATGAAATGCAGAAAGTTGTGCCTAAAGTGTAATAAAAAACTAAGAAATCATCTAACAATTCAGATGCCCTCACGCTGGGATCATTTGCGCGGTTTCGATCAATTCTGCTAACCGTCTAAGACAAGCGAAACAGAGGGCCGGTACCTCGCCAGGCAACCAAAGAACTGTATGTTTACAAATTATCGTGCCATCTTCCTTTGTATTTCGCAGTATCAGCTACACTGTGACCTCGACCGCTAATACAACTGGTCACCACCCGGAGCCAAATGCGGCAATCTACGCGGAAGAACCATGTAAGACTTCTTTTTATTCCTAATTGAAACATTCTTGATGCAATAATAATACTACATTGTTTTAGTTAACAGATTGAAAAACTGTGCAGATACTGAACAATACACGTAACAGCATAAAATTATGCAGAATCAACGCACCTCTTGATGACAATGTGAAGCGGACATCTCGTTAAGCAGTTTGTGTTGTACAACGGTGCATCTTCTGCACAGCGTTGTGCAACGTAGTCATTGCGTGCCTGTCCGGCAAAACGAGTAAACGAGCAGCCTACCACCATGTGATTTACGTGACCACCGCTTAGACTCCGGCTTTGATCCGCCAACTTTGCCGCGACAATGTATCCAGGGTCCATCCACTTTACTATTCCCGTATCTCCTTCATTTTGCATTCTCGCCCACTTTAGCAGGCGAGAAACTGACAGATGAGGCTCCCCGTAACCCGGCAAATAAGATGTAGGAAGCTTCAATTCATCAACCAAGAATTATGGCCTTGAACGCGTATATTTGTGGCATTGAGGACATTTCTTGGTACCATTCCGAGTGCGTAATTACGTGGAGAGCAAAGCTGGCCGCCGGCACATCTATAGGCGTTGTAGATTTGGGGCTACATATAATCTTGGCATAGGACAAGGCAAGAGGTATGCGCTGAAAGATAAGCAGGGTAATATCATCGGCAATTTCGATGACATAGTAAAAGCAGCGGAAGAATTCTATACTGACCTGTACAGTGCCCAAAACAGCCAAGCTACTTTCATTCAAAATAGTGATGAACAGGACACAGAGGCTCCTTCTATACCTAGCGATGAAGTTAGAAGAGCATTGCAAGACATGACCAGGGGAAAAGCCGCCGGAGAAGATGGAATAGCAGTCGATTTATTCAAAGATGTAGGAGATATATTTCAAAAGCTTGCGGCCCTTTATACGTAATGCCTCACGACTTCATGTGTACCAGAGAGCTGGAAGAACGCCAACAATATAGTAATCCGTAAGAAGGGAGACGCTAAAGAATTGAATAATAATAGACCCATTAGCTTGCTTTCAGTGTTGTATAATATCTTCACAAAGATAATTTCCAATAGAATCAGGGCAACCCTTTACTTCAGTCAACCAAGAGAAACAGGCTGGCTTGCTTCAGGAATGGATATTCTACGACGGATCACATCCATCCAACGGATCACATCAGGTAATCGAGAAATCTGCGGAGTGCAATCAACCTCTCCATATGGCTTTCATAGATTATGAAAAGGCATTTGATTCAGTTGAGATAGCAGCAGTCAGAGGCATTGCATAATCGAGGAATACAGGAGGCATACGTGAATATCTTGGCAAGTATCTACAAATATTCCACAGCTACCTTGGTTCTCCACAAGAAAAATAGAAAGTTACCTATCTAGAAAGGGGTCAGGCAAGGAGGCACAATCTCTCCAATGCTATTCACTGCATGCTTAGATGAAGTATTCAACATCTTAGACTGAGAAGACTTAGGAGTGAGTATTAACGGCAAATATCTAAGCAGCCTTCGGTTTTCAGATGACATTGTCCTACTCAGCAACAATGGGGACGAATTACAGCAAATAATTGAGGACCTTAATCGAGAAAGTGTAAGAATTGGGTTGAAGATGAATATGCAGAAGACAAAGAGAATGTTCAATAGCCTGGCAAGCGAACAAGAATTCAGGATCGCCAGTCAGCCTGTACAGTCTGCAAAGGAGTACGTTTATCTAGGTCAATTACTCACAGGGGACCCCGATCATGAGAAAGAAGTTTGCAGAAGAATAAAATTGCGTTGGTGTGCATAAGGAAAGCATTGCCAAATACTGACTGGGATCTTATCACTGTCGTTGAAAAGAAAAGTGTACAATTATTGCATTCTACCAGTCCATTGCATTCTACCAGGGCAGAAACTTCGGCGTTAACAAAGGATCCCGAGAACAAGTTAAGGACTGCAAAAAGGGCGATGGAACGAAAAATGTTAGGCCTAACGTCAAGAGACAGCAAGAGAGCAGTGTCTATCAGAGAGCAAAGAGGGATAGCCGATATTCTAGTTGACATTAAGAGGAAAAAATGGAGCTGGGCAGACCATGTAATGCGTAGGATGGATAGCCGGTGGACCATTAAAGTTACAGAATGGATACCAAGAGAAGGGAAGCGCAGTCTAGGACGGTATAAAACTAGGTGGGGTGATGAAGTTAGGAAATTTGCAGGCGCAAGTTGGAATAAGCTAGCGCAAGACAGGGGTAATTCGAGATCGCAGGGAGAGGCCTTCGTCCTGAAGTGGACATAAGTATGGGCTGATAATGATGATGGTGACTCTTGGTCGACAATTGTCATGGCCTTTACCCATCAGTACACTTGAAAAGCAATAAATTTCTGTTATAGACGTGCTAGCCGACTGGACGGATCAGGAGGATCAGCCCCGTCGCTACTGGTAATTCACAGCGCACTGATAAGAGGGAAAAATAGGTTATTTGACACCCATTATGCATGGTCTGTCATGAACGTCTGAGGAGGCACTTTACCGTTTATTGGCAAGAGGGCTTGCAGTGTGTGTCGGTGTCTCCCGAGTGACACGGAGTCATCTTGCTGTCACTGGGGCTTGTCATCCGCCTTTTACAAATATGGTAACAGTCGGAAGATGTAGACATGCATACCGATTTCTAATTCAACATGAAGAGCCACCACTAAAGAATTCCCTCAATGAAAGAAACAAGTGTAATTCATAAGATTGCTCAGGATCATGTAACCTTATCACCGATATTTGATATATGCAAATTGGAACTCATTTACCTCTTTGAATGCTTGAGAACACCAAATATAGAATTCTCACTTGAGAGAATCATACGTAAGAAAGATATGCCCATGACAGCTTTGCAGCAACTTGCACTGTACCAGATTTACTCCTTATATTCACCGTATATTTATGTGTATACAGATGGTTCGTGCTAAAATAAGTCGTCAGCGTCCGCATTTGTCATGGCGGGCCTGAAGGTAGGACAAACCTTAATTTTTTTGCAAAGCGACGTCATGTACCAACACTGTACTCGTCACTATCCTCGCTTATAAGTGCTTCAAACGTCAGTATAGATCAAACAGAAATGGGTTATTTTTTTAGTGATTCACAAGCCGCCCTCGGCACATCACGTCACTACAGATCAAAAGCCGAAAACCATTGAATACACGATTTCTAACTGCCTTTAGCTGGAAATCCCATTATAGCGTATCAGTGGATACCAGGATACGGCAGTATTATCGCGATAGCGTTAAGGGCCCTGTTTCGCAGAAAATCTGGAGTCGGCGTCGGTGTCGGCGTGGGCTCGCCGGTGCCGGAGGCGGAAATAATCCCTAACCACATCATCCCGAACCACCCCGACCGGGCAGGCCCTTGCTCGACGCAAGTCGTTAGAGAACAAAATTTAATTTCTCAAAGTAAAATCTGTCAGAAAAATCGTGAAGTACGACTTAACCACAACCCACAGACGTGATAGCGTCGGATTGTAATTGGAATATGAGAAAAAAGCCTGATAAGCAGTCAGGAATATTTTAATGCTATCGCGTTCCACTCATAAAGGATAAATTTAGGCGTCCTCCAATTCTGATGGTGCGTGGCTCAATGCAAGCAACTCTCACGCAACAATTTTCGTGGGAACACTAAAGCAGACTATCCTGCAAAGCAGGCTCACGAAATTGAAAATACGTGAAAAATACTTCATACCAATAACGATGCCCCTCTGTTGCTGAGAGAAATATACTGCCGACTTACAGCAAACACCTGGTGGGATCTAAAATCAGTCCTCATACCTATTCTTCATAGACCCTAACATTAATTAAACTGTTCATTCCGCCTAATTGTGTCATTAGTATTCCGCCGCTTGAGGTTAGTCATAGCATATACGTGTCGCTTTTTGCGCAGAATTCAATGCGTTGCTAATCATTGGGACCACGCTGAAGAAGACGTGTAACACCTCTTGCTTGAGGGCCCACGGCACGATCCCGTGAGATGACTAAAATCTGATTTATTGTTGGTAGACCACAGGGCACTCACTGTCAAGAAAATTCGACAAAGCCACAATAGGACTGACTAAACTGTAGATTGCTGTAGATTTGGACGACCATTTAACAGTAAATTCTGTTTTTCCCTTCTTTCTCATGCACTCTGCAGGCGAGGGTAACATGAATCACAAGATTGTCACCATGGATGACCAACACACATGCTTTGTTTTGGTTCGAGTTACTAATGGACCAAAGAGAGGCAAGTACTTCAACAAAACTCAACTACCCTACCTAGAGCGAGTTATCAGGCGCGAAAGCAGTCTATTTACCCATTTAAAAATGATTAAAGTTATGGGCGTTTACGCGCCAAAACCACGATCTGATTATGAAGCACACCGTAGTCCGGAAATTTGGACCACCTGGGGTTCTTTAACGTGCACCTAAATCTAAGTACACGGGCGTTTTCGCATTTCGCCGCCATCGAAATGCGGCCGCCATGGCCGGGATTCGATCCCGCGACCTCGTGCTCAGCCGCCTAACACCATAGCCACTGAGCAACCACGGCGGGTATTCAAAAATTATAGAAAGAAGTTATTACAAGGGTGCATGATAGCTGCGACCAGTAGAGCCATTCTGCAGTGTGTGTCACCTAAGGTGTTGTGCAGGCACGTTTTTCTTAATTGCTTGTTGCCTTGGAGGAGTAGAAACATGCCAGCCTTTGCTGTAACGTTAAACGCCATATAAAGGGGCGAAGAAATGTCACATAAGTAGTCAGCATGCCGAAATCCATGCTCCAGGCCTTCCGCGTCTTGGAAAACAGTACTGAGGACCATGGCGCTGCGATGGTATCCCTATTTTCAAATCGCCCAGCGTGCAGGCCGGATTTCACTCGGTGCTCGTCGTTGCAATATCGGCATAGGGAGAGACCTTCGCTAGCCTAGGCACGTTAATATGCCGAGACAATGTGCCAAATTATTTGTATCATGCCAACAGAAGCGCCCTGTATATAGTGGAGACGTGTGCCTCCATAACCGATGCGATAAATGTCTGAACTGTAATTAGCAGCCGATATGTAATGGCGATATTCTTTGTGTGGCCTTTTCATTTTTCTGCGTACTCTTACGATCACAACAAGGGGAGCTGGGCAAATTAACTAATTTTTTGCCTCTTGCCTTCTCTATCTTTACTCAGAATGCTACCTTGCGATGACGGAGAGCACAGTGAAGGGAAGCATTCCCCACCGATGCGAAAGTGTATACAACACTTACTGCGGTGGAGAGAGTGTCACCCTTTACGAAGATGACTGCGAGTAGTAAATAAGCCAGCCACCAGATTGGTGTCTTAGCGAAGAATATAGATGTAGTAATAAAGGTGTATATCCAAGCATTCATTTTATTGTGCTGTCTTAGTGTTATTATCATCACCAAAACAGAAGAGTGGACCTCGCTCGGCTCGCGTTATGAGCGACCTTGGGTTTGAGCAGGTGCCGAACTGACGTGGAATAAAGGAACTTTCCACAAATTTATAATTGACTGGTGCCATGCGTCGTAGCAGTGGCGACGAGGACAACGACTCCCAAAGACTCCCAGGCCCGCAACGCCATGAGCGTGGGAAGGCCACCAGTGTTTGAAGGAGCGTGGTCAACGTTCCGAATTCGCCTCGAAGCCTACTTCGAAGTGCAAGGCATCACGCAAACATAGCCCTGAGAGCCTCCACTGTCGTTTCTGCTGTTGCCGATTTCATTGGAAGTTTCTGAAATTCATGACCACGAATATCATGTGTCCTTCGATGAGACCTGCATACTCAGCGTGTAACCGGACCCAATTTCCTCCCGATGGGCCATGTAACAGGAGTTTGCGCTGGATGCATCGCCGCAGCTTGTACACAAGCAGGACTTCAGTGCACCAATCGCTCAATTTGACCATCCACACGCGAAAACCAGAACAGAGATCTTGAAGTGAATTGAATGTTTATTTTCATGTATCATACATGAAGGATAGCGGGAGTAAAAGTTGCATAATAGCAGCTTGACTAGCTCCCACTACCTACAAAAGGGCTGCAAAGCAGTGACATCAAGAGTAAACAAAACATATATACCGGAGATGAGATATGTAAACCTTACAATTACAATAATTCAGAATTATTACAAAAAAGTTTTAACAGGATACAATAGTTATTGATAAAGCATCGCAAATAGAAGAGAAAGGGGCAATGCATACATACGCATGTTGAAAAGACCTAACTAGATTACAGCGATACAATTTGATACATCACACATATAATGAATGGCTGATATAAATTAGCAATAAAATATAAAAACAATGCAATAGCGTCCATTGAAGTCATATTTTCCATGTTCATATTATACCACTAGATAATTTAACATCTTTGGAATAACATTGCGTAGCATCTGGTCACCATAGTTCGTACGTGAACGAGGCACTAACCAACGATCATGCTGGCGTGTATCATATTTACTTTCAGTGGGTTTTAGGTTGGCCAGATCACAAATTATTGTGCTTTGTCTGAGTTCTTTCTTTATCGCCTTACAAATCTTGTAATTGTAGAGACTGTGCATACCTATTAGCTTATATTTTTCTTGTATATAACATAGTGATGATTAGATTCTTTTTTAGCAACAATTTTAAGAAATCTATTTGAAGTCTTGTAGGCTTATCAATGTTTGTTTGCGTTGTGTCACCCCATACGAGAAAACAGTAGTGAGCATAGGATAGAAACAACGAATGGTAAATGATAAGTATTGTTTTCAACGGTAGTAGATAATGGTTGCGATAAATGATACCAAGTATACGCGAAGTTTTGTTACTGCCTGCTGTACATGTGTGTCCCATAACATGTTATTCGAAAATGTGACACCTAAAGTTTTAACATTATCGACAATTTGGATAACATCGTCATTAAGATAGAGAGAAGAAGTTACATGCACCTGCTTGCTTTTGGTCGAAAAATAACCGCCTTAGTTTTTCTGCATTAATTACTAGACCGTCGGAGCAAGCCCAGTCATATAACCTCTGTAATATATGATTGCCTCTTTGGATAACTGGTTAATATCTTCGTGTGCAAAAAATACACTCGTGTCATCAGCATAAACGATATTTTGCTGAACAATCTATGTTTACAATATCATTTATGTATAAATTGAAAAGAAAAGGCCCTAAGATACTGCCCTGAGAAACACCGAGAGAATTTGATTTAATCGTCGAAGCAAAATTATTTATACATACATATTGTTTCCTTTCGCTTAAATACGAGCCAAAAATATCTAAAGCGACACCGCGTACACCGTATAAATCTAATTTTTTCAAAAGCAAATTTCTATTCAGAGAATCAAAAGCCTTGCTGAAATCCACGAAAACACCAATCACTAATTGTTACTTTCTATGCTATTAGAATAAACTCTTTTTCTGGTCAAGTAGCGCAAGTTCAGTAGATCGATTTTTCTAAAACCGTATTGTGCGTCACATAACAGGTTATTTGTTAATGAATTCGCTAACTGTGAATGAAGAATTTTTTATTATTTTAGAAAATACAGGCAAAATTGATATGGGCCTGTAGTTTGCTAAATTATTTTTTATCCCCTTTTGTGCAAAATGCACACTTTAGCAGTCTGCAATGTTGAGGGAAAAGTTCCTGTCGACAGACAAAGGTTAATAAGATCAGAAGTGGTTGTGCGATTATGTCGACAACGTATTTAATTGGTTAATTTGAAAATCTAAATAATCACAGCATTACTGTTTTGAAGCTGCACGATTGTCTCATAGACCTCGTTTTCGGAGGTAGGCCTTAAAAACATAGTACTTGGGCACTTGTCCTTATGTATGACGTAGCATTATGAGGTGATCTAGGAAAAGTTAAGTTCACTAGATAATCATTAAACGTATTAGATAACGGCTGCCACTAATAACACTGCCGTGATTGTTAGCTCTGTAATTGCACTTTTGAACTGGGTGTTCCTGACACTTTAATAATATTTTCCAAATGTAAGCGGAATTACCAGATGAGTGCATAAAAAGATTATCAAAGTAGTTTTGTCTAGCCTTATGAATGTCTTTATTTAGGCGATTACGAAATTTTTAAAGGTACTAAATAGTTGTGGGTCGCGACAAGCTAGAAAGTATGTACATTACATTTTTCGTTATTTGTGTAACATGTCTCGCGTGATCCACGGTTTCCTATTTTTTTAGATGGGCGGTGGGTAATTCGAGGAAAATTATGATAATATATTTGTTTGAACTTTTCAATAAGTATTGACTGCAATGTTCACGTTATCTTCAGTTAGAACGTCATTCCACGATATGTGAATTAGTTCTTGACGGAATTCTCAAATTTAGGCGCTGTTTTTGAACGCGATAATATAGAGGGTAGTTTCTTTTTAATTTGCTGCTTAGTAACTAGAAATACAGGTAGGTGATCGCTAATATCGCATGAAATGGTTCCTGCTCTAACATCCTCAGAATTAACGTTCGTGAAAAAGACATCGATTAGTGTATGTCGTAGTAACTCTTGTTGGCATATTAATAGTGTTAAGTAGTCCGAAACTATCAAGCAAACACGTCATCTCATGTTTACAAGTTTCGTTAGATAACATGTCAATATTATATCGCCCCCACATAGAATTAAATATCTATTCATCACAGCATGGTTAAACAAGTTTCTAAATGAGCCATAAATTTCGAAATATTTCCTGAGGGAGGGCGATACACGGCTGATATGACGTAATTGTTTAGGATAGCTGTCAGCATCTCGCAATCAGATTTGAACAACAAAATTCTGTTAGGAGTTTACAATGAAAAGTTTCTTTTACAAGCAAACAACCACCACCTCGACTATAGGAACGATTTTCACAGTAACATCGTAGCCAGGCAGAAATGGATGTCATCATTCGTGTACCAAGTTTCGGTTAACATGATTATGTCAAACTGAAAGTCAAGTTCTGAAAATAAGAATCTAGAGACTCATATTTATTTCTTGCGGATTGACAATTAAATGAAAGAATTTTATGCCAGGGCACAAATTTATCTCCAATATGTCTATGCAATTCAGTTGGCAAAACGAACATAGTTCAAGAAAGAATATGGATATAAACGTGACAGGAACCTCGAACTGTGCTCGGGGAATCTTCCTTACGCTTCACCAGAATGGCAGGAAAACCATCCCTGCGTCTCATCAGAACATTATCGTTCGTACACCATACAAAACAGACGTCATTCTCTTAGCCCATGCTTGCCTCCCGAGAACGAGATCGAGTTGCTTGGTCAAGTTCTCCTTAATCATGACCCAGATTTGGCATCCTTAGTTTATTACGGCCATGTAGCCAGTGTCCCGAACCGACTGTCACGAGAAGCGTACAATGATACTGGTATATTGTCCGACCTAGAAGGTAGACGGTGTATTGCCGT